>NW_024609698.1:292500-317579 GCF_018296145.1 Oncorhynchus tshawytscha
TTTGGCTGGTACAGCTGGCACAGTGTGGTGACTAGGATGTCAGTGTCCAGCGTGTCTGTGTGACACGTAATTGCAACGGTTCCAAATTGCAATCCCCACTGTGACAATAAAAATTTGCGGACTTTTCCAAATACAGACAGACTATACAGACAGACTATACAGACAGACTGTACAGACAGACTGTACAGACAGACTATTCTGACATTCACAGTACTATTCATCATTTCTGCCTCACCAATCTCAGAAATGCTAAGTTGTACTGGTTTTGCCAGTAATCATATCATGCATTGACAGGGATTCATGTACAGTGCTTAGCCGCTAACTGACTCCTAGGTTGAATATTAACAAACATCATATTCAGTAATGTCTCAAGTTGAAATCTTTTCCACATTATGTCGTGACCTGTGCCACCAAATGTATGTCTGTGTGTTGTAAAACATCTGTTTTTCCCAGGGATTGAGAGCCTTAGAGTGGAGATACAGTATGTAAGGGTGTTGGGTTGTGTGTGTGTGTGTGTGTGTGTGTGTGTGTGTGTGTGTGTGTGTGTGTGTGTGTGTGTGTGTGTGTGTGTGTGTGTGTGTGTGTGTGTGTGTGTGTGTGCGTGGGTGGGTGGGTATATATGCATGACCAGGCAGATCGCTCAAGTGTGACTTTGTAATTGGACATCTATCCACATCCTGAGGACGTTGGGAAATGTCTTCGAAACCGGCCACTTGGGGGCAACAGTGAGCGCTATTACCATCAAGGTTTTGCCAGGGCGTTAAAGACGGGATGATATCTCATGACTCTGGATCAGAAGGTTGCGTGTTTGACCACAGTGGTGGACACACATTTTTTATTTCGAGTTTCTTACCCTATCCCAAACTTAACCCTTAACTTAATTTCTGTTATAATCTCCACCCGGCACAGCCAGAAGAGGACTGGCCACCCCACATAGCCTGGTTCCTCTCTAGGTTTCTTCCTAGGTTTTGGCCTTTCTAGGGAGTTTTTCCTAGCCACCGTGCTTCTACACCTGCATTGCTTGCTGTTTGGGGTTTTAGGCTGGGTTTCTGTACAGCACTTTGAGATATCAGCTGATGTACGAAGGGCTATATAAATAAATTTGATTTGATTTGATTTGAATCCTTACCTTAACCATTCAGAATGAGTGTCTAATCTTAATGTTTTAACCCTATCCAAAACATTAACCTTGGAGCTACTTTTGAAATTTGACGTTTGGAGAAACGTTGATCAACATCTAATTCTGCAGTGAAACTGTGAGAGCTTGTTGATATGACAGGTTTGAAGACCCTTTCCCACATACATAAGGACACTGGCGGCTGACGTGAGGGAAGCCACAGATGGGTGAGGTCATCATGACCTCGCCGCCGCCCCGCCACCGCTGAGGTCTGGTCCTGACGTGTGAACGCAGACTTCTCAAACTGTCGCCCAACTGACAGGACCAACCCCAGTATTTAGAGAGGCCTTGGTATCCCCCCATATACATTTACAGCCACACCACACACACACACATGCGCACTACCACACACACATATGCACACAAACACACATGCACGCACACACATATACCTATAGACGGACACACACACACACACACACATACTTTGGGCCGCAGCCCAGTTGTCAGCCCAGCCAGCAATCAACCTCACCCATGATTAACACTAGGGATCGTATCCAGCAGAGATGTGGCTAAAGTACCCAGCAGCTTCATCGGTGCCTCATCGGTGTCGTGTCACTTCCAGAGCAGTGTAACGGAGGTCTTGTTTTCATACTACTCATGCATGGCTTAAACAGGGCGGAGGGAAGGTTGTGTGGTGGTGGTGTGCATGCATGCGTGCTTGTGTGATGTGTGATGTGTGATGTGTGTGTGTGTGTGTGTGTGTGTGTGTGTGTGTGTGTGTGTGTGTGTTTGTGCGCACGCGCGCGTGTGTGTGTGTGTGTGTGTGTTTGTGCGCGTGTGTGTGTGTGTGTGGTAAAGAGTCCCTCAACCCTGTTGGAATTCATATTTCTCTTAGCTCCTCGTTTGATTCCGAGAATTGCTGGATGCCAGTAGAATACTGTAAACGCACTACATTAGCCTCTGGTTCATTAATATTTATAAGTACCTCATATAAAGAAAAGAAAATGGTTGTATAGCAAAAATAATCTCATTTTAAAACTAACCATATCATTGAGTGTATGTTCATTTATCTTTCTCATGACATTCGCTGAAACCTAAAAACATAACATTTGGATAGGAGTTACCATACTGTGGGCTGTGGTCCTCGAGTCAATAGAAGGGTCTTAGCATACAGCTCATCAGTCTTTGTCCCAAACGGCCCCCTATTCCCTATGTACTGTAGTGCACTACATTTGACCAGGGCCCATAGGGGTAGTGCAATATATGGGTGTTACGGTGCAATTTGGGACTCAACATAAATGTCCATAAGACAGAGGCTGAGAATCAATATATTAACCACACACGATCTGTAGTAGCGTTATGATCTACTTGATCTACTTGGATTATCTACTTAGTCGCTTTAAGGCACAATCCTGATTTTTTTGTTTCAGCTCAATGGCAGCCCTAATACCTGGTTTGGTATAAGGCTGAGAGACCGGGCTGGGGAAATGTTACCACTCTCAAATTAATATCGAGCTGCAGCTGCAAGGACTGACAATCCATGAAATCAACATGGAGGTTGAGAAAAATCTATCAGTGACTCTGATTGGACCACAGATCGCCATCAGCTCTTTCTGATTGGCCTAAAGAAGCAAACACTTTTAGTTTTCCTTGGCCGACCGTCCTATCCTCTAAAGGAGTCCTTATGGAAAAAGGGGTCGGCGGAGTGAAGTGGCGCCGAAAAAACACAAAGTCAAATAAACCAAATGTTTTAAAAGCTTTCACACATATTTATTTTCACATAAATAAAGGCGCAGGTATTACTTCTTCATAATTGAGCCTGTTGACGGTGGGATTCAGAGCTCAGCCAACATAGAGATCCCTTTTTTCATTTGTGTCAATGTAACATTCATGCTGAGCCCCAGAGAGTGCCCGGTTTGGGGAGGTGGGGCTTTCAAAAGCGATAATAATTAACTAGTGCCTGCCCAAGGAGGTGGCTGTGTATGTCAAGGACAGAGACATTAGCAAGTCACGCATGAAACTGAAACACAGCCAGGCTATAGGAGGGGTTTCCACCGTGAAACTGAAACACAACCAGGCTATAGGAGAGGTTTCCACTGTGAAACTGAAACACAGCCAGGCTATAGGAGAGGTTTCCACCGTGAAACTGAAACACAGCCAGGCTATAGGAGAGGTTTCCACCGTGAAACTGAAACACAGCCAGGCTATAGGAGAGGTTTCCACCGTGAAACTGAAACACAGCCAGGCTATAGGAGGGGTTTCCACCGTGAAACTGAAACACAGCCAGGCTATAGGAGGGGTTTCCACCGTGAAACTGAAACACAGCCAGGCTATAGGAGGTTTCCACCGTGAAACTGAAACACAGCCAGGCTATAGGAGAGGTTTCCACTGTGAAACTGAAACACAGCCAGGCTATAGGAGAGGTTTCCACGTGAAACTGAAACACAGCCAGGCTATAGGAGAGGTTTCCACCGTGAAACTGAAACACAGCCAGGTTTCCAGGAAACTGAAACACAGCCAGGCTATAGGAGAGGTTTCCACCGTGAAACTGAAACACAGCCAGGCTATAGGAGGGGTTTCCACCGTGAAACTGAAACACAGCCAGGCTATGAAACACAGCCAGGCTATAGGAGGGGTTTCCACCGTGAAACTGAAACACAGCCAGGCTGAAACTGAAACACAGCCAGGAGGAGAGGTTTCCACTGTGAAACTGAAACACAGCCAGGCTATAGGAGAGGTTTCCACTGTGAAACTGAAACACAGCCAGGCTATAGGAGGCCACTGTGAAACTGAAACACAGCCAGGCTATAGGAGAGGTTTCCACTGTGAAACTGAAACACAGCCAGGCTATAGGAGGTTTCCACTGTGAAACTGAAACACAGCCAGGCTATAGGAGAGGTTTCCACCACCGTGAAACTGAAACACAGCCAGGCTATAGGAGGGGTTTCTACCGTGAAACTGAAACACAGCCAGGCTATAGGAGAGGTCTCCACCGTGAAACTGAAACACAGCCAGGCTATATGAGGGTAAGGAAATAGAAAAATAATTATTTTAATAACAGGTATGACTCATTTTAAATTGTGTATAAGTAGCGTAGAGTTAATTATTAGGTAATATTATTATTATTATTTTATTTTTTAATCATTAACAAACAGTTAAAATTAATCGGTTTTATTTGGTTCTTGTCAGAAAGTTCTATTTTAGATGGTTGTAAAATAACTCATAAAAGGGTTGTTCCACCAATTCCGTGCCTTTTGAGAAGTGTAACTTGGTCAAAAAAAACATTCACCTAATTGTAACATTGTGTCATAAAGAGCATTCTAATAAGTTTGTCCATCTCAAGAGTTTTTTTCTTTACTATAATAAGTGCCTATTAAGTGCCAAATAAAGTAACAGGGTTGATCGTAACAGGGTTGATGATTTCTTCTTAAATCAGCCATAAATCCCATTGTGACAGGGGAATGGAAGCTTGTTGTGTGCAACAGGGTGTGGCAATTGAATGCAAGCTTCACAAAAAAATGTAATTGTAAATAAATATCTAGCTTGTCTATGTATGGGTCCCAGGATGACGTGTTATGCTCGACCCACTAAGTTTTCCACTACAGAACAACAGGGAATGGCCAAAAAGAGTAGGACCAGCGCATCTACTTTTACTCTATGAGTTGACTATTAGATGTGCAATGTTTGTTTAGAATAAAATATAGAGTTCAGTTCACATCACAGGGTTGACCAAAAAATGAGGGAGAGACGTAAACTAATCACTAATTGTCTACTGTAAAACATACCAGGTAGAAGACTACAGGCAAGCTATTTTAAGGGTGTAGGGACAAGTATATGAAGATAAACCAAAATGTAGATAAAACCATGATAAAGCAGCTGATTGAATCTAGCCTGAAGAGTTGCTCAGTTCCTTACTAGATCTTGTCTGCGTTGAAATAGTCCCATTCCTATGCATGTGTTTATTAAACAGGGAGTTGATATGGCAGCATGCACAAAGCTATGTTTTGAAAAGGTTAGTAGTGAATAGCTTTTTTGGACATTTCAAACCTTCACAAATGTTAAATGCTACACAACACAGATTGCTCATGAAGCTTTGGAATTAGCTTACCAGACTGTTGCCCTTTCCAACATAGAAATATGATTCCTAGAAGGAATTTGACTGGAACACTCATGGGGAACCAACACCCAATATTCCACCAGTCCATTCATCTCAGAATATTGACTTGAATGAACATTTCTATTTTTATTTCAAACACCCTACAGCTCATACCAAAGACTGCCTCCATTATCTGCATTCATAAACTCTTTCTGTTGTAAAGCGAGTTAGTTCTCTAGTGTATGGAGGCTCTGACACAGTGACAACATCCGTGAAATCAATAATATTGACAAATCTTACTTTTCAAACACTACCGTGAGTTCACCAAGGCACACTGAAGAATCTTACCTTTCAAAGATGATATACAGTAGCTAAAGTATCTGATATCAACTGCAATAATAATCTAATTGACCAGTCTTATTCTCATACTCCCTTAGAGAGACTACAGGAAGAGCAGAAGGCAGCCATAACCCCAACAGCTCAAATTCTATCTATTTTTCCAAATTCTGTTGCTCTTTCCACCTCCATTAACCTCCATTAGCCTTTGAGGTAAACGGTACATTTCAGCACTACACCTGTGTTTTCTCTGATTACATTACCTTGCATCATATCCTGAGGAGTTGTTTTACTTCCTGTTTGGTGACCCAAGAGACCAAGACTTGGGTTACTTCCTGACCCCATGACCTCCATGACCCCTCCTGTACCCCTCCACCCTGCCTCAAATAAACTCTCAGGGGGGGCACCATCTGCACTTTTTTCCACTGAACATTTCACAGAAAATATGTTCAATTATATTGTCAATGTACTTGAATAAGCTTGAAAACTGAAAAGGCATTTTTAACATTTCAAAATGTAAATAGAGTATATCCCTATGGGAAAACAAGGTTGTTTTTTGTTTGTATTTGCCGAAACACAGAATTGGTGAAAATCTGTTTCAAATGCATTTCATCATGTATACAATACATATTAGCAACAAACTTTGAATGTATAACATTCCCTGGGCCTGTCTGTGAACACCCCTTATTATAGAGACACTGATCTTACTGATCACTTCACTCAGTTAAGGTGCACTGAAGTCAGGCTGATCCACTTCACATGCAGGTCACAGGTGTAGCTAGGTGCAGCTAGGTGTAGCTAGGTTCTGGGTAACTCTATAGGTTTAATTACAGGACCTAAGCAGCAGAGGGTCACAGGGTTCTTGATAACCCGGTGGTGAGTCAGAGCTGTTTGTCTCTAACCCGGCTGTCGGAGCGTTCACTGTGAGAACTGGGACAAATAGTTGTTGCCTTTGTGTCAATATTATCCACCTCCCACACTTGTGCACGCACATACGCATGCACATACACGGATAGACACACACACACACGCACAGATAGACACACACATACACACACATAAACCGTAGACAACTACCCTCCTCGGCCCTGGCCAAATAACTGAGTCACCAAGCAAAGTCTACTCCTGTTGAGATACAGTGGGTATACAGGGTAGGATGAAACGGTGGTTAGCACTAAGTTTGAAAACATCCCCAGCTACTTTACTTGGGCCTGTGAGTGATCGTCAATCCCATAACCTGACATTATCTTAGTCTACTATGACATACTGTAGCTGTGTGTCCTAAAGCAAAAATATACAGGAATTACACATTATCTAAATAAATTGATTTAGAAAGGGGCACAAGACAGGGATATCCCCTCTCCCCTCTCCAGTTTGCACTGGCAATTTAACCAATTGCAGTTATAATTAGACAGGACCCAAACGTAACAGGTATCTGTTACGGTTTTCTAGTGGTGATGAAGGAGAGTCGGACCAAACTGCAGCGTGTCGATTGCGATCCATGTTTAATACAACAAAGAAACACGAACTTACAAAAAACAATAAACGAAACCGAAACAGCCTATCTGGTGCAAACTAACAGAGAGTACACATAGGACACTAAGGACAATCACCCACGACAAACTCAAAGAATATGGCTGCCTAAATATGGTTCCCAATCAGAGACAACGATAAGCACCTGCCTCTGATTGAGAACCACTCCAGACAGCCATAGACTTTGCTAGATAACCCACTAAGCTACAATCCCAATACCACCACCAAAACCCCAAGACAAACACACCACAATTACAAAAACCCCATGCCACACCCTAGCCTGACCAAATACATAAAGATAAACACAAAATACTTTGACCAGGGCGTGACAGAACCCCCCCCCCCTAAGGTGCGGACTCCCGAACGCACCTCAAAACAATAGGGAGGGTCCGGGTGGGCGTCTGTCCATGGTGGCGGCTCCGGCGCGGGACGTGGACCCCACTCAGTTAATGTCTTAGTCCCCTCTCCCTTCGTCCCTGGATAGTCCACCCTCGCCGCCGACCATGGCCTAGTAGTCCTCACCCAGAACCCCACTGGACTGAGGAGCAGATCGGGACTGAAGGACAGCTCGGTACTGAGGCAGCTCGGGACTGAGGGGAAGCTCGGGAGTGAGAGAAAGCTCAGGAGTGAGAGGAAGCTCAGGAGTGAGAGGAAGCTCAGGAGTGAGAGGAAGCTCAGGAGTGAGAGGAAGCTCAGGCAGGTAGATAGATCTACCAGATCCTGGCTGGCTGGTGGTTTCAGCAGATCCTGGCTGACTGGCAGATCCTGGCCGACTGGCACTACTGGCAGATCCTGGCCGACTGGCACTTCTGGCAGATCCTGGCTGACTGGTGGATCCTGGCAGACTGGCGAATCCTGGCTGACTGGCGGATCTAACTGATCCTGACAGACTGGCGACGCTGGGCAGACTGGCGGCGCTGGGCAGACTGGCGGCGCTGGGCAGACTGGCGGCGCTGGGCAGACTGGCGGCGCTGGGCAGACTGGCGATGCTGGGCAGACTGGCGATGCTGGGCAGACTGGTGACGCTGGGCAGACTGGGAGCAGACTGGCGGCGCTGGGCAGACT
The DNA here is from genome assembly GCF_018296145.1 of Oncorhynchus tshawytscha. Lineage (NCBI taxonomy): Eukaryota > Metazoa > Chordata > Actinopteri > Salmoniformes > Salmonidae > Oncorhynchus > Oncorhynchus tshawytscha. The sequence goes on from NW_024609698.1 coordinate 300,651, forward strand.
GGCGGCACTGGCGGCGCTGGGCAGACTGGCGGCACTGGCGGCGCTGGGCAGACTGGCGGCTCCTTGCAGACTGACAGCTCCTTGCAGACTGACATCTCCTTGCAGACTGACATCTCCTTGCAGACTGACAGCTCCTTGCAGACTGACGGCTCCTTGCAGACTGACAGCACTGGCTGCTTCATGTAGACTGACAGCTCTGGCTGCTTCATGCAGACTGGCAGCTCTGGCTGCTCCATGCAGACTGGCAGCTCTGGCTGCTCCATGCAGACTGACAGCTCTGGCTGCTCCATGCAGACTGGCTGCTTCATGCAGACTGGCAGCTCTGGCTGCTCCATGCAGACTGACAGCTCCATGCAGACTGGCAGCTCTGGCTGCTCCATGCAGACTGACAGCTCTGGCTGCTCCTTGCAGACTGGCAGCTCCATGCAGACTGGCAGCTCTGGCTGCTCCATGCAGACTGACAGCTCTGGCTGCTCCATGCAGACTGACAGCTCTGGCTGCTCCATGCAGACTGACAGCTCTGGCTGCTCCATGCAGACTGACAGCTCTGGCTGCTCCATGCGGACTGACAGCTCTGGCTGCTCTATGCGGACTGACAGCTCTGGCTGCTCCATGCAGGCTGGCAGCTCTGGCTTCTCCATGCAGGCTGGCAGCTCTGGCTGCGCTGAACAGGCGGGAGACTCCGGCAGCGTAGGAGAGGAGAAAGGCTCTGGCTGCGCTAAACAGACGGGAGGCTCCGGCAGCGCTGTAGAGGAGGAAGGCTCTGGCTGCGCTAAACAGGCGGGAGACTCCAGCAGCGCAGGAGAGGAGAAAAGCGCTGGCTGCGCTGAACAGGCGAGGCACACTGAAGGCCTGGTGCATGGTGCTGGAACTGGTGGTACTGGATCGAGGACACGCACAGGAAGCCTGGTGCGGGGAGCTGCTACCGGAGGACTGGAGTGTGGAGGTGGCATAGGATGGGCTAGACCGTGAAGGCGTACTGGAGATCTTGAGAGCAGTGTTGGCACAGGATGTGCAAGGCTAGGGATGTGCACAGGAGGCCTGGTGCGTGAGGCTGTCACCAACTTCACCAGCCGACTAACACGCACCTCAGGACGAGTATGGAGCGCTAACCCAGGTGCCATCAAATCCCCAACACGTTCCATTGGGCGAATTCCATGCAAAAAGCACCAACACAGCAACTCCCTCATTTCTCTCTCCTCCAATTTCCCCATTAACTCCTTCACAGTCTCTGGTTCTGGTCTCCTCCTTGGCTCCTCACGATAAACAGGGAGAGTTGGCTCAGGTCTGACTCCTGACTCTGCCACACTCTCCCTGAGCCCCCCAAGAAATTTTTGGGGCTGATTCTCAGGCTTCCATCCGCTACGCCGTGCTGCCTCCTCATATCTGCGCCTCTCAGCTTTCGCCGCCTCCAGTTCTTCCTTGGGGCGGCGATATTCTCCAGGCTGAGCCCAGGGTCCTTTACCGTCCAGTTCTTCCTCCCATGTCCATTTCTCCAGGTGGTGCAGCCTCTCCCACTGCAGCTGCTGCTGCTCCTGCTGCTGCTGCCTCTGTTGCCTCTCCTGTGGTTCCTGCCTGTTAACACGCTGCTTGGTCCGTTGGTGGTGGGTGATTCTGTTACGGTTTTCTAGTGGTGATGAAGGAGAGTCGGACCAAACTGCAGCGTGTCGATTGCGATCCATGTTTAATACAACAAAGAAACACAAACTTACAAAAAACAATAAACGAAACCGAAACAGCCTATCTGGTGCAAACTAACAGAGAGTACACATAGGACACTAAGGACAATCACCCACGACAAACTCAAAGAATATGGCTGCCTAAATATGGTTCCCAATCAGAGACAACGATAAGCACCTGCCTCTGATTGAGAACCACTCCAGACAGCCATAGACTTTGCTAGATAACCCACTAAGCTACAATCCCAATACCACCACCAAAACCCCAAGACAAACACACCACAATTACAAAAACCCCATGCCACACCCTGGCCTGACCAAATACATAAAGATAAACACAAAATACTTTGACCAGGGCGTGACAGTATCAGTATTGGTAAACATTAAACCACATACCTGACCAATATTAAAACGCAGTGCCCCCTTTGCTAAAAAATATTGTGTGAATACTCAAAATCTCAGGATCTAAAATGAATGTGGAAAAAATAAAATAATGGAAATCTGAAAAATGTAACAAATAACTCACGATCTACAGCAATCCTTTAAGTGGACCACAAAAAATATGAAATACTTAGGATGCTTAATACATGACAACAAACCAAAATTATTTTAATAAGATAACTTTATTCCAATACTCAACAATATGAAAGCAGATCAAATTAAATGTAATAATCTTCCCATAAAATTTACAGGGAGAATAAAGCTCTTTAGAATGGCATATCTGCCACCGTTAAAAAAATGTGGGTAATACCAATTACATAATTAACAAAATTACAGTTAATGAAAATGTACGCTTATCCAGTATAAGTTATATAGAATTTATTATACAAGAGACAAAATTCACAAATTCTACATCACAACAACAGAGTCATGTCTTAAGTGTAAAACTAATAATGACTCAACAATCCAAGCTTTCTGGGAATACAATAAAGTCCTAAAGTTGTTGGCGGAGCTAGAATGTTGGCTGTCAGAAGTACAGTATTACAATGTAAATGTACTTTTAATCCATATGTCTGCATATTTCAAGACATGGCATATGGGGGTGTAGTGAGATAGCCGATTGGTTGGACGATTCTCAATCGCTATCTTAAAAAAAATGGAAAACTTTCAGATCAATCAGCCTGTAACGGTTTTCTAGGTGTGAAGGAGAGTCGGACCAAAATGTAGCGTGTAGATTGCGATCCATAATTTAATAAACCAACGTAACACGAATCTAAATAGCAACACTACAAAAAAAATTAACGTAACGAAAACCGAAACAGCCTATACTTGTGTAAACTAACACATAGACAGGAACAAGGACACTAAGGACAATCACCCACAAAACCCAACACAAAACAGGCTACCTAAATATGGTTCCCAATCAGAGACAATGACTAACACCTGCCTCTGATTGAGAACCATATCAGGCCAAACATAGAAATAGACAAACCAGACACACAACATAGAATGCCCACCCAGCTCACGTCCTGACCAACACTAAAACAAGGAAAACACATATGAACGATGGTCAGAACGTGACAGTACCCCCGCCCCCCCAAGGTGCGGACTCTCGACGCACAACCTAAACCTATAGGGGAGGGTCTGGGTGGACATCTGTCCGCGGTGGCGGCTCTGGCGCTGGACGTGGACCCCACTCCATAATTGTTTTAGTCCACCTCCTTAGCGTCCCTTGAGTGGCGACCCTCGCCGCTAACCTTGGCCTAGGAAACCTAACAATGGACCCCACTGGACTGAGGGGCAGCTCCGGACTGAGGTAGCTCAGGACTGAGGGGTAGCTCGGGACTGAGGGGAAGCTCAGGACTGCGGGGAAGCTCAAGAGGAAGCTCAGGACTGAGAGGAAGCTCAGGACTGAAAGGAAGCTCCGGCAGGTTGATGGATCTAGCAGATCCTGGCTGGCTGGTGGTTCCGGCAGATCCTGGCTGACTGGCAGATCCTGGCTGAATGGCGAATCCTGGCAGACTGGCGGATCCTGGCTGACTGGCAGTTCTGGCAGATCCTGGCTGACTGGCGGATCCTGGGAGACTGGTAGATCCTGGCAGACTGGTAGATCCTGGCAGACTGGCGGATCTAACTGATCCTGGCAGACTGGCGGCACTTGCGGCGCTGGACAGACTGGCGGCACTGGCGGCACTGGGCAGACTGGCGGCACTGGCGGCGCTGGGCAGACTGGCGGCACTGGAAGAGTCTGGTTGACTGGCGGATCTGGAAGAGTCTGGTTGACAGGCAGATCTGGAAGAGTCTGGCTGACTGGCGGATCTGGAAGAGTCTGGCTGACTGACGGATCTGGAAGAGTCTGGATGACTGACGATCTGGAAGAGTCTGGATGACTGACGGATCTGGAAGAGTCTGGATGACTGACGGATCTGGAAGAGTCTGGTTGACAGGCAGATCTGGAAGAGTCTGGCTGACTGGCGGATCTGGAAGAGTCTGGCTGACTGGCGATCTGGAAGAGTCTGGACTGACTGGCTGACGGATCTGGAAGAGTCTGGATGACTGACGGATCTGGAAGAGTCTGGCTGACTGACGGATCTGGAAGAGTCTGGCTGACTGGCGGATCTGGAAGAGTCTGGCTGACTGACGGATCTGGAAGAGTCTGGCTGACTGGCGGATCTGGAAGAAGTCTGGATCTGACTGGCGGATCTGGACGAGTCTGGCTGACTGACGGATCTGGAAGAGTCTGGCTGACTGGCGGATCTGGAAGAATCGGGTTGACTGGCGGATCTGGAAGAGTCTGGCTGACTGGCAGATCTGGAAGAGAGTCTGGCTGACTGAGTCGGATCTGGAAGAGTCTGGCTGACTGGCGGATCTGGAAGAGTCTGGCTGACTGGCGGATCTGGAAGAGTCTGGCTGACTGGCGGATCTGGAAGAGTCTGGCTGACTGGCGGATCTGGAAGAGTCTGGCTGACTGGCGGATCTGGAAGAGTCTGGCTGACTGGCGGATCTGGAAGAGTCTGGCTGACTGGCGGATCTGGAAGAGTCTGGCTGACTGGCAGATCTGGAAGAGTCTGGCTGACTGGCAGATCTGGAAGAGTCTGGCTGACTGGCAGATCTGGAAGAGTCTGGCTGACTGGCGGATCTGGAAGAGTCTGGCTGACTGGCGGATCTGGAAGAGTCTGGCTGACTGGCAGATCTGGAAGCGTCTGGCTGACTGGCAGATCTGGAAGAGTCTGGCTGACTGGCGGATCCTGGCAGACTGAAAGATCTGGCTGCTCCATGCTGACTGGCGGTTCTGGCTGCTCCACGCTGACTGGCGGCTCTGGCTGCTCCATGTAGGCTGACAGCTCTGGCGGCTTCTTACAGACTGGCAGCTCTGGCGGCTCCGTGCAGACTGGCAGCTCCTTACAGACTGGCAGCTTCTTGCAGACTGACAGCTTCTTGCAGACTGACAGCTCCTTGCAGACTGACAGCTCCTTGCAGACTGGCAGCTCCTTGCAGACTGGCAGCTCCTTGCAGACTGGCAGCTCCCTGCAGACTGGCAGCTCCTTGCAGACTGGCAGCTCCGTGCAGACTGACAGCTCCCTGCAGACTGGCAGCTCCCTGCAGACTGACAGCTCCTTGCAGACTGACATCTCTGGCTGCTCCATGCAGACTGACAGCTCTGGCTGCTTCATGCAGACTGACATCTCTGGCTGCTCTATGCAGACTGACATCTCTGGCTGCTTCATGCAGACTGACAGCGCTGGCTGCTCCATGTAGACCGACAGCTCTGGCTGCTCCATGCAGGCTGGCAGCTCCTGCTGCGCTGAACAGGCAGGAGCCTCCAGCAGCGCTGTAGAGGAGGAAGGCTCTGGCTGCGCTGAACAGGCAGGAGACTCCAGCAGCGCTGTAGAGGAGAAAGGCTCCGACAGCGCTGGAGAGGAGAGGCGCACTGTAGGCCTGATGCGTGGTACTACGCACAGGAAGCCTGGTGCGGGGAGCTGCCACCGGAGGGCTGGGGTGTGGAGGTGGTACTGAATAGACCAGACCATGCAGGCGCACTGGAGCTCTTGAGCACCGAGCCTGCCCAACCTTACCTGGCTCGATGCCCACTCTAGCCCGGCTGATCCGAGGAGCTGGAATATACCTCACAGGGCTATGCACCCGCACTGGGGACACTGTGCGCACCACTGCATAACACGGTGCCTGCCCGGTCTCTCTAGCCCCCGGTAAGCACAGGGAGTTTGTGCAGGTCTCCTACCTGGCATAGCCATACTCCCTGTGAGCCCCCCCAAAAGACATTTTTGGGGCTGACTCTCGGGCTACCGTCCGCGCTGCTGTGCTTGCTTCGCCAACCTCATTCTCCTGTAACCTTCCGCGCACTGCTCCATCGAATCCCAGGCGGGCTCCGGCACTCTCCCTGGGTCGACCGCCCACCTGTCTATCTCCTCCCAAGAAGTATAGTCCATACTGTACTCCTCTTTGGGCTGCTCCTGTTGCCTCTTCTCCTGCTGCACCTTGGGGTGGCTACACTCCCCTGGTTTAGCCCAGGGTCCTCTCCCGTCGAGGATTTCCTCCCATGTCCAGAAATCCTTATTACGCATCTCCTCTTTGGGCTGCTCCTGCCTGTTGACACGCTGCTTGGTCCGTTTGTGGTGGGTGATTCTGTAACGGTTTTCTAGGTGTGAAGGAGAGTCGGACCAAAATGCAGCGTGTAGATTGCGATCCATAATTTAATAAACAAACGGAACACGAATCTAAATACAAACACTACAAAAACAATAAACGTAACGAAAACCGAAACAGCCTATACTTGTGTAAACTAACACATAGACAGGAACAAGGACACTAAGGACAATCACCCACAAAACCCAACACAAAACAGGCTAGCTAAATATGGTTCCCAATCAGAGACAATGACTAACACCTGCCTCTGATTGAGAACCATATCAGGCCAAACATAGAAATAGACAAACCATACACAACATAGAATGCCCACCCAGCTCACGTCCTGACCAACACTAAAACAAGGAAAACACATATGAACGATGGTCAGAACGTGACACAGCCATCATTAACATAATGGAAAATCAAATGATTTATTATTTAAAACACCCTACAGTTGATTTACGCACTGGTGTTAAGTTGCATAACAAAAAATACCATCAAAATCTGTCAGTTTAAACTAGAGATATCATTCAGTTAAAGTGCACTGAAGCCAGGCTGATCCACTTCACTCAGTTAAAGTGCACTGAAGCCAGGCTGATCCACTTCACTCAGTTAAAGTGCACTGAAGCCAGGCTGATCCACTTCACACGCAGGTCACGGGAGTAGCTAGGTGCAGCTAGGTGTAGCTAGGTGCAGCTAGGTGCAGCTAGGTGTAGCTAGGTGCAGCTAGGTGCAGCTAGGTGTAGCTAGGTGCAGCTAGGTGTAGCTAGGTGCAGCTAGGTGTAGCTAGGTGCAGCTAGGTGTAGCTAGGTGCAGCTAGGTGTAGCTAGGTGCAGCTAGGTGTAGCTAGGTGCAGCTAGGTGTAGCTAGGAGTAGCTAGGTGTAGCTAGGTGCAGCTAGGTGTAGCTAGGTGTAGCTAGGTGCAGCTAGGTGTAGCTAGGTGTAGCTAGGTGTAGCTAGGTGTAGCTAGGTGTAGCTAGGTGCAGCTAGGTGTAGCTAGGTGCAGCTAGGTGTAGCTAGGTGCAGCTAGGTGTAGCTAGATGCTGGGTAACTCTATAGGTTTAATTACAGGACCTAAGCAGCAGGATGATAACCCGGTGGTGAGTCAGAGCTGTTTGTCTCTTACCCTGCCCTCTGAGCGTTCACTTTGAGAACCGGGACAAATAGTTGTCTTTGTGTCAATATTATCCACCTACCACACTTGTGCACACACATGCACACACACACACACACACACACACACACACACACACACACACACACACACACACACACACGCACGCAATCACGCACGCACACACGCACACACACACACACACACACACACATACATATACACACACACACACATACACACAAACCGTAGACAACTACCCTTCTTGGCCCTGGCCGCATAACTGAGTCACCAAGCAAAGTCTACTCCTGTTGAGATACAGTGGGTTAACAGGGTAGGATGAAACAGTGGTTAGCACTAAGCATGAAAACATCCCCAGCTACTTTACTTGAGGCTGTGTGTGATCAATTTTACACAACAAAACATACCATCAAAATCTGTCAGTTTATACTAGAGATATCTATTTCTTTGCATTGGTATGCGTCTCAATCCACCGCTTCCACCAGTGTCACACTTCCGCATCTACAGTGAAAGGTGGCAGAGCTAGAATGGTGTTAGTCAGACCATGAGACATCACGAAAATCCATCTACTCAAAAGGGGAGACTCTCACAAACACGATGGTGTTCTCTGGTCTGCTTTAAGTCTCACGGGACTCATCTGAAGGTAACCGGTACCGCTTAATGGAATGGAAATAGGAAGGTCGTTTTGTAAATATGTGTAAAAACATATTAAAATACTTCCAGATTTTAAAATATACATATATCTTATGAATTGTTTTGGACTGTCCTATTTTCTGTTTCTGAATGTGTTTCTATGTGTTTCTATGGGCTTAAGTAGTAAAGGCCAAAATCAATATTTGATCAAATCATTTTTTTAAATATATTTTTTGATACCTAAAGGGGTCCTAAAATTCTAAATCAAATAGCTAAATGATCCATAGCATGACCATTTTATAATAATTTCATATGTCAGTTTAGCAACCCCCCCCCCAACATCTTAGACTTTAAAGAAAATATTGAAAGTGGTGCTGTTTCAAACCATGTGGTGGAGGGTAATGCAGGCGCTGGGTGTGTGTCAGTGGGTCTAGGCATGGGTGATGTAGTTCATGTTTGTATGATGTTGTCGTTTGCACGTGTATGTTTTATATTGTTAATCAAATAAAATCTTACAGAAAAAATAAATAAATAAGAGATAGCTGTGTGAAGAAAGGAATTGTATGTAACCCAACACAATATCATTCATTGAAGCACAGCGGCACACATTCCTCCAGTCATTGTGACTGTTTGGAGGTAGCTAGTCAGGTATGTGGTGGCCCAGACAGACCCGCAGACAGACAGACAAACACAGACAGACAGGAAAACACACAGACAGACAGGTCCGTAGACAGACAGACAGAGAACTAAGACTAATCCAAGGCAGATCTTATAAACCAACTACACTCATCTTTCTTTCCTCCCACCGTGCACAGCGCAGTTATAACGCTGCCTGACTCAAATATTGAACTTCAGGAAATCGAGGAGGACAATTTCCTCTGAGTGTAACTTTAGAACGCAGAAGGCCGGGCTCCCGGAATCTCGGGGCCACCACCGCTGTGCTGTCCAGTTAGAGACTGCCTCCCCGCAGTGCCCACACTGACATCGAACTGAAAAACAGGAGAACCCCAAGAGAAGGAGGAGAAAGAGGAGGAGGATGACAGGAGGAGGAAGGAGACACAGAGCTCCTTACAGCACACTATTGTAGTTGGCACATTTCAACTGAACCTCTCTCTTTCTCCTCCCGGCTCCAGGTCACGCTGCCTCCGCCACTTTGCAAAGTGATCGTGAGACATAGACAGAAAGAGGAGGGGGGAGATGAAGGGAAGAGAGGGAGGAGGGAAGCAACCCCTGTTGTGTGCCATTATTTCAATCTCGGATAAAAATAAGTCCTGTGTACGTATAGTATCAATGACCACTCCATTTCCGAATGATTATGTTTTTCAGCAATCCTTCCAGCAAGTCTGTTTTCAATTGGAAGTGTCTTGCCCCTGTTCAAGTAGCATAATGTAAAATAGAAGTATTTGCGCTCTCTGTAGAACAGAAGAAGCTCTTCCAACGGCTGTTAACAGTGTTCTAGGAATACCTAGAGAGTACAAAATGGCCCACATCCTAAACTAAGAAAACGTATGTCCATACACTCTCAATCTTTACACAAGTTGTTTCATAACCTCATCGTTTCTTTTCTTGTAATTTCCTAAATATTCAGACATCGTTCCATTTCATTGTTCTTCCCATTCTGCCCCTGAATGGAATGTATAAAACGTGTCCCTCACAGCACGGTCGTTTGACACTGTCTCACAAGGCCTTGAAGTGTGTCATTGTTCATTTCACCTCTTCCTCCTCCCCAATTGTACTAATTCCATTGTCGCAGTCCAATGCTAAAATTCCTAGTGGTGATGCCTGAAAGGGTTCAATCTGATCGGCAAAACACCAGATTAATAACATTTTCTGCAACACCTTATACTAACTTTAGAACATTTCAAAATAAGGATAATAAATAAACATAATAAATAAAAATAATAAATAAATATAATAAATAATAAATCCTCATTTGAAAAAACATTTTTAAGATTGTTGTGCTTTACAATTAATAAGCATTCAGAACATGTTTGATCATAAACATAGTATAATCATTTATAACATTAATATAAGTTAAAAATCAAGTGTTACCCAACTTTCTGTTAACAGCAACAAGTTTCATTGTCACCGACACCCCTGCAGTGCAATATTACATTGAAATTGTCACTCTGTTTAACAGTGGAGAGGAAATTTGTATCCAGGACTAAACCATGGCCAGTGGTGATGAAGTGAGTATCTACATTAGAACTAAACCTAAACCAGTAGAGGGGAAGTGAGTATCTACATTAGAACTAAACCTAGACCAGTAGAGGGGAAGTGAGTATCTACATTAGAACTAAACCTAGACCAGTAGAGGGCAAGTGAGTATCTACATTAGAACTAAACCTAGACCAGTATCTACATTAGAACTAAACCTAAACCAGTAGAGGGGAAGTGAGTATCTACATTAGAACTAAACCTAGACCAGTAGAGGGAAGTGAGTATCTACATTAGAACTAAACCTAGACCAGTAGAGAGGAAGTGAGTATCTACATTAGAACTAAACCTAGACCAGTAGAGAGGAAGTGAGTATCTACATTAGAACTAAACCTAGACCAGTAGAGAGGAAGTGAGTATCTACATTAGAACTAAACCTAGGCCAGTGGATCTGCAGGCTGTCGTGCTGCTAGTATATCCTAGTAGTAGAGAGGCAGGTGCTACACCCTGGAAGGCAATTAGATCTCATCACTCTTTCATTAACCAGGCATTTGAAGTATCACCGTGACTGTGCAGAAAGAAAGACCCTTTCATTGGACACCTAGCCAGCTCTGTGAGCCCTGATGAAATAACAGGATTAGGTGGGAGAATAAAGGAATGAAGAAAGAGAGAAGAGAAGGAAGGGGTAAAGCAGTAGAACAAAACCATGACATCAGATCCTTGTTATGTATAGTGAAGTGTATCCGTGATAGGGGTATTTATAGGTTACACTGGCAAACATAGTTTGGCCCACACAGTTTCACTTGGGACTTAAAGGGGAAATCTGGGATCCAACTAATCGGACACTGTTTTGGTAAACAGCTGAGGGATGGGGTTGGAGAACATCAAAGACTGATAAATTCACACACAGATCTATGGATTTAAGGACTGACCATCCATGAGATCAAAATTATAGTTTGACCAATGAATTGAAGCTATACAGTGTTTGTTTACAATTACATTACTTCAAAACAATGGAGTAAAACAAGCTTATGTTTTGGGTTCTGATGGGGCCAAGACAGTTGAAATAAGTTCATGAAGCATTTATATATTATAGAATCTATGGCTGTATAGCATTCATTTATGCTAAAAGATGCATGTACCAATCCCAGATTTCCCATTTATAGTCAGTGGTGAGAGCGACTGGTATGAGACTGGTATGAATGATTAACTCAGAGGTAAACAGGACAGTTGGGGAGGGTTTTAAGGAAGTGACTGAAAATAATTCAGCTTGTTTTCAGGTTCTTCATGACGCAAGAGGGAAATAAACAGCCATGCTGTTGTCTTCATCAGACAGTGATGCAGACACAGGTGGGTGAGGATGGGGGTTGAGTATTCCCAGAACACTTCAATGAAAGCCTGTGGCTATAGGGATTTACTGCATGAAATACATAGCCTACAGTTGCATTGTAAAAATGGGTTTTTGGTGTGCTTGTGTGTCTGGCTGTGGGCGTTTGTGCACGTGTGTGTGCGCGTGTGTGTGTGTGTGTGCGTGTGTGTGTGTGTGTGTGCGTGTGTGTGTGTATGTGCGTGCGTGTGTGTGTGTGTGTGTGTGTGTGTATGTGCGTGCGTGCGTGTGTGTGTGTGCGTGTGTGTGTGTGTTCAGAGAAGTTTCAGGCTGACATCATAGAGAGCTGTAGAGTGCTGAGTGTCTCTTTGATGTGCCGTGCCATGGAGCTGTGAGAACTGTCTGCAGGGCTGAGTCAGCACAATGCACCAAATAGACAGACACACATAGCAACATGCAGACACATACACCATCACACATACAGAACATACACATGCACACACAGATTCATGCACTTTAACACACACATGCACATGTACGCACACAAACACCCACTCTTAACCTTTCACAGCAGTGGGCTAAGTCAGGGTCACACAGAGTGTTTCTTGGCAGTCTTAAATCTACTTTAAAACAGAAGTATACACCTCACACACATGGTTATGGGTTTAAAAAAAGAAGACACCTGCACCATGTCAGATATAGAGTTGAAATGTATTCCATTTTGCATCCCAATATTACACTTTATATACATCATAGAAGACTGAAATATAACAAAACCGTTTGACATTGAAACACAGTTTTTAAAAAACATTTCTTCACACACACAAGCAGGCACATCCACACACACAAGCAGGCACATCCACACACACAAGCAGGCACATCCACACACACAAGCAGGCACATCCACACACACACAAGCAGGCCACAAACACAAGCAGGCACATCCACACACACAAGCAGGCACATCCACACACACAAGCAGGCACATCCACACACACAAGCAGGCACATCCACACACACAAGCAGGCACATCCACACACACAAGCAGGCACATCCACACACACAAGCAGGCACATCCACACACACAAGCAGGCACATCCAGGCACATCCACAAGCAGGCACATCCACAAACACAAGCAGGCACATCCACACACACAAGCAGGCACATCCACACACACAAGCAGGCACATCCACACACACAAGCAGGCACATCCACACACACAAGCAGGCACATCCACACACACACAAGCAGGGCAGGCACATCCACACACACACAAGCAGGCACATCCACACACACAAGCAGGCACATCCACACACAACAGGCACATCCACACACACAAGCAGGCACATCCACACACACAAGCAGGCACATCCACACACACAAGCAGGCACATCCACACACACAAGCAGGCACATCCACACACACAAGCAGGCACATCCACACACACAAGCAGGCACATCCATCCACACACAAGCAGGCACATCCACACACACAAGCAGGCACATCCACACACACAAGCAGGCACATCCACACACACAAGCAGGCACATCCACACACACAAGCAGGCACATCCACAAACACACGCTCTTAAACCACCCACTTTACTGCCACACCAAACTGCTCAACATGTTCATTCAACACTGGATCAATTGTTTATTTGATTCCAAGCTCAGGTTCCAATAGCCACACTACCATACTAGCGAGTTAGAATGCATGCCCATTGCGTTATAATGTATGTGGTATAGTGTGGATATTGGAAAAGAGGCTGAATACGTCTCTCTCTGCCTGTCATCTGTCTGCCGTTCAGGCCCCGAGTGTGGCAGGTCATTGTCTGAGGACACAAAGACTGTGACAGATGATGTCATAACACGTCGTCAGCACTGCCAGAGGTTAGCCATTGTCATTCAATCATCATTACTGGTTTCAGTGAAATGGTAAGAGAGTGACCTGGCTGTAGAAATCAGACGCTGCTATTGATGATTAGCATTTCACAGTCATTTCAACTGTTTATTTCACCCAGAGGCATGGAAAGGCCTTATTCACTCATTTACTCACCCACTCTTCAAGGTTCAATTACATGTTTCAGTACTAAAGGGTCAACCATCCAAAAGAGGTTTGCTGTTGGGTACCTGGGTAGTAAATAACTACATTGCATATGAATCCATGGACAACATTTTGTATTAGCAAATGACTGTGAGCATTGAGCAAAATAACCATACGATTTAGAATAGGGAAAGGGAAAGCACATTATCCAACGTAAGTTCCAAGTTTACTAGCTAGATCTGTGCTGATTTTCACTAGCTAGATCTGTGCTGTTTTTCACTAGCTAGATCTGTGCTGTTTTTCACTAGCTAGATCTGTGCTGTTTTTCACTAGCTAGATCTGGGCTGTTTTTCAATAGCTAGATCTGGGCTGTTTTTCGCTAGCTAGATCTGTGCTGTTTTTCACTAGCTAGTTCTGGGCTGTTTTTCACTAGCTAGATCTGTGCTGTTTTTCACTAGCTAGTTCTGTGCTGTTTTTCAGCTAGATCTGGGCTGTTTTTCAATAGCTAGATCTGGGCTGTTTTTCACTAGCTAGATCTGGGCTGTTTTTCAATAGCTAGATCTGGGCTGTTTTTCTGGGCTGTTTTTAGCTAGAGCTAGATCTGTGCTGTTTTTCACTAGCTAGTTCTGGGCTGTTTTTCACTAGCTAGATCTGTGCTGTTTTTCACTAGCTAGTTCTGTGCTGTTTTTCACTAGCTAGATCTGTGCTGTTTTTCACTAGCTAGTTCTGGGCTGTTTTTCACTAGCTAGATCTGTGCTGTTTTTTCCTTACCTATAATTGGTCTTTCTTGACAGCAGAAAAACTACTCCTGAAACAAACAGTCTTGTTTCTTGATTACAAAAAGTTGAAGTAAAGGTAGCTATGAGACTTGTGGTTCAGACGTTGCACTATTGCTTGACTTGTGTAAGAGTAGTTCTCACCCACTGTTGGAACCTGTCCAATAGCACTGCAGTTTACTGGTGGAAGTTGGAGCCCGTCCAATGGCACGTCAGTTTATCTGGAACGATTGGTGCCAGTGTATCGCCGGTTCGACAAGCATTTCCTCTCCCACAGATACCCTATCAATGAGTGCCCAAGGTGTTTCAGTTAACTTGAAGGCAGGAGGGTTAAGATAAGGGCTAGATTACAGTGGCGCTATCCCACAGGGAGGCCAGAGCAGGGGAAGATATACAAGAAAGTGTGCGGCAGCAATTACCGTAAGGCACAGTCAGAAAGGTGAAGGCCAGGAAACGTTGGCTCTTGAGTCAAAGTATTCTAGAGCTCTAGCTGTGTGATAGGACGGCAGTGAAACCTGTTTGATCTGGTGAAATCATAGCTGCCATTTGCCAAGGCAGTAAGTAATGTTGTCACACCCTGACCTTAGAGAGCTTTTATGTCTCTATTTTGGTTTGGTCAGGGTGTGATTTGGGGTGGGCATTCTATGTTCCTTTTCTATGTTTTGTATTTCTTTGTTTTGGCCGGGTATGGTTCTCAATCAGGGACAGCTGACTATCCTTGTCTCTGATTGGGAACCATACTTAGGTAGCTTTTTCCCACCTATGTTTTGTGGGTAGTTTTCTGTTTAGTGTTCTTCACCTGACAGGACTGTTTCGGTTGCGTGTATTCACTTTGTTATTATTGTTGAAGTGTTCAGTTCAATAAAAGTCATGAACACTCACCACGCTGCGCTTTGGTCCGATTCCTCCTCATCCGACGACGACACCCGTTACAAATGTCTTCATTATGCATGTCACCATTCATCTTTGTTTGCAGAGGGTGATCTTGTGGTTACTACACAGTGTTGTGTGGCTGAGGTGCCTATGACATTAGTTGATTTCTCATGATCATTGTGAAGGGGAATCTGTTCAAAGTCTAATTTGACTCGATTATGCATCTGATGATGATAAAGCAGCTCTGCTTTCTCCCAATATGAACCTCTATGTGTGTGCTGACTTTAGGCTGTATTTCTGAGGATGTCCTAATATGGACACCGTACACATTCTCAGTATGAAACATTGTCAATATTTCTACATGGGTATAGTTTGGTTCGGCCATGTGTTACAGATGTCAAATCTACATTAGGCCTACATTTCTCCAAGTCTCAGCCAGCTTTTTGGTACAAGCATTAGACTTACAGTAATTGTGAAGAGGGCACAGCAGTGCCTCTTCCCCGTTGGGAGGCTGAAAAGATTTGGCATGGGCCATCAGACCCTCAAAAAGTTATACAGCCGCACTATCGAGAGCATCTTGACTGGCAGCATCACCATTTGGTATGGCAAATTCACAACCCTGGTCCGCAAAGCGCTACAAAGGTATATGCAGACAGCCCAGTGCATCGCTAGGGCAGAGCTCCCTGCCATCCAGGACCTTTAAATCAGGCGGTGTCTGAGGAAGGCCCGACAAATTTGCTAAAGACTCCAGCCACCAAAGCAATAGATTGTTCACTCTGCAACAGTCCGGCAAACGGTACCCAAGCATCAGCTCTCGGATCAACAGGCTCCGAGACAGCTTATACCCTCAAGCCACAGGACTGCTAAATAGCCAGACTGTTAAATATACAAATAATGGTACCGGAACAATCTGCACTGACTCTGTCTTGCACTGACCCTACGCACACTCACTAGACTTTACATACACACCATTTACACACTCACTAGACTTTACATACACACCATGTACACACTCACTAGACTTTACATACACACCATTTACACACTCACTAGACTTTACATACACACCATAGACTTTACATACACACTCACATTTACACAGACTTTACACACTCATACACACCATTTACACACTCACTAGACTTTACATACACACCATTTACACACTCACTAGACTTTACATACACACCATTTACACACTCACTAGACTTTACATACACACCATTTACACACTCACTAGACTTTACATACACACCATGTACACACTCACTAGACTTTACATACACACCATTTACACACTCACTAGACTTTACATACACACCATTTACACACTCACTAGACTTTACATACACACCATGTACACACTCACTAGACTTTACATACACACCATTTACACACTCACTAGACTTTACATACACACCATTTACACACTCACTCACACACACTACGCTGTTACACCAACACAAAACCCTAACACATTTACAAGCACTACATCTACGCACACACATATCGACGCAACACAAACACACATACACAGTCGTACACTCACACACACACACTTGCTGCAACTCTGTTCTTCATTTTACTCTTATTATTATCTATCCTGATGCCTAGTCACTTTACCCTGCCTTCATGTACACATCTACCTCAAATACCTTATTATTATCTATCCTGATGCCTAGTCACTTTACCCTGCCTTCATGTACACATCTACCTCA
>NW_024609699.1:0-65000 GCF_018296145.1 Oncorhynchus tshawytscha
TTTACAATGAAGTTGGTACATCAAGCACGATTTCATAGTTTGTTCTTGTTGTCCTGTTCTGAAGTTGAATAGAGAGATACAGTAGCTACTGTAATACATATGGATGTGATTGGTGGAATTACATTGTAACTACGATCCATCAAAGAGCCTGGGCGATAACATCTCCATGCCTTGTGGCCATCATTGTTACACACTGCCATTTCTAATCTTGACTGCTCTAATGTCTAGCTACATAGTATGATGCCCCCCCGGCCTTCTCCCTCGCCTCTCCTCTCCCCCTCTGCTCTCCTTTCCTCTCCCCCTCTGCTCTCATTTCCCATCTTCTGCTCTTCTTTCCCCTCTCCTTTTCTCTCCCCTGTGCTCTTTTTCCTCCCCCTCTGCTCTCCTCCTCTCCCTCTCTCCTTTCGTATCTCTCTCCTCTTTTTTCTCCCTGTCTCCCCTCCTTTTCTCTCCCTCTCCCACTCCTTTCCTCTCCTCCTCTTCTCTCCTTTCCCCTCCCCCTCTGCACTTCTCTCCTTTGCTCTCCTCCTCTTCTCTCCTTTCCCTTCCCCCTCTGCTATTATCTTTCCTCTCCCCCTCTGCACTTCTCTCCTTTCCTCTCCTCCTCTTCTTTCCTCTCCCCCTCTGCACTTCTCTTCTTTCCTCTCCCCCTCTGCACTTCTCTTCTTTCCTCTCCCCCTCTGCACTTCTCTTCTTTCCTCTCCCCCTCTGCACTTCTCTTCTTTCCTCTCCCCCTCTGCACTTCTCTCCTTTCCTCTCCTCCTCTTCTTTCCTCTCCCCCTCTGCACTTCCCTTCTTTCCCTCCCCATTCTTATTTTCTCTCCCCCTCCCCCATTCTCTTTTCCTCTCCCCCTCTGCACTTTCTTCTTTCCTCTTCCCCTCTGCTCTGCTCTCCCTGCTTTGTTTGTTTGCCTATTATGGGGGAAATCCTTAACTGAATTGCGTCAGAGCTACGTCAATGGCCTCTCAGTGCATTGATGCTGAGGATAGAGACGCCCATATTAATCTATGGGAGAAGAACGTAAAATCCTTTGCCATATGGTCCTGTCAAACCAACTGTCCCGACCCCGGTGTCTGATCTTCCCCGGGCAGTAGGCGCCGGTGACCCAGATCTGTCTCGTGCCCGACTGTGAAGGCAGAATCTCCGGTGGGCTATCAGCGGGGGGATTCGGCTTGGAGCAGCGGTCTATCTCCGACTACGATGCCGTTCTCCCAGCCGCACGAACCCTGGGACAAAATGGAGGTGACCAGCGTTAGTAGTGAGGTTAGTTCACTATTATAGCTTCTGCATGGGATGGAAGGCTGTTTATGTCCCAGCAAAATGTATGAAACTGCGACTGAGACTATATAACGGTGAGACA
Organism: Oncorhynchus tshawytscha; assembly: GCF_018296145.1. NCBI lineage: Eukaryota > Metazoa > Chordata > Actinopteri > Salmoniformes > Salmonidae > Oncorhynchus > Oncorhynchus tshawytscha. The sequence continues at coordinate 1,362 of NW_024609699.1, forward strand.
ACATGCATGCTAAAGGAGCAGCTAGGCTAATGCTAGTGGTGCTGCTAAGCTAGCTGGCTAGCTATCTGCCTGTTCCAGATTATTTATGCGAACTGTGTTTATTTTGAGGCAGCAACTGTTGTCCTTGATGAAATCTATCGGGTTCATATTGGGTTGTTTACCAAGCTGTTGAAACGGGCTGTTTTCACCAGTTCCTTCGGTGCTGGAGTGGATGTTAGCTGTTGTTTTGTCCGTTCATTTATCAGGCTAGTAACGTTAACGCCTCAATTACTGGCGGCTGTCACTGCGTTAGCTATAAAGTCAGTCTGTAACTACATCATTTATATTGTTAGGTAAACCATCCGCGTGTTTCGACGTGCTGGGGACTGTTTCCCAGACATGAAACTGTAATGCACTAGTGTTGACGTTGTAGCTGCCAGCAGTCCCCGGTCCCGCGGCGCCGTTCAGACAAGGCTGGTGGGCCGGTCATCATGGCTGCAAGGGTCCAGATTTGGTCAAATTCACGTCAGATTGTACTTGTTATGAGAAGGAGGTGAGGGATAGAGTTAGCTGAAATGCAACAAAAATCTTTTACTTTTGACATTGTATTTTTTTCTTCATATATATATATACTGCTCAAAAAAATAAAGGGAACACTTAAACAACAAAATGTAACTCCAAGTCAATCACACTTCTGTGAAATCAAACTGTCCACGTAGGAAGCAACACTGATTGACAATATATTTCACATGCTGTTGTGCAAATGGATAGGAGAGACTGGTCTGTCTGGTGGGGGATAGTAGAGGCTGGTCTGTCTGGTAGAGGCTGGTGTATCTGGTAGAGAATGGTGTATCTGGTAGAGGCTGGTGTTCCTGGTGGAGGATAGTAGAGGCTGGTGTTCCTGGTGGAGGATAGTAGAGGCTGGTGTATCTGGTATAGGCTGATGTTCCTGGTGGAGGATAGTAGAGGCAGGTGTTCCTGGTAGAGGCTGGTGTTCCTGGTAGAGGCTGGTGCATCTGGTAGAGGCTGGTGTGCCTGGTGGAGGATGGTAGAGGCTGGTGTGCCTGGTGGAGGATAGTAGAGACTGGTGTGCCTGGTGGAGGATAGTAGAGACTGGTGTGCCTGGTGGAGGATAGTAGAGGCTGGTGTGCCTGGTGGAGGATAGTAGAGGCTGTTCCTGGTGGAGGATAGTAGAGGCTGTTGTTCCTGGTGGAGGATAGTAGAGGCTGGTGTTCCTGGTGGAGGCTGGTGTTCCTGGTGGAGGCTGGTGTTCCTGGTAGAGGCTTGTGTTCCTGGTGGAGGATAGTAGAGGCTGGTGGTTCCTGGTGGAGGCTGGTGTATCTGGTAGAGGCTGGTGTTCCTAGAGGCTGGTGTTCCTGGTGGAGGATAGTAGAGGACAGTAGAGGCTGGTGTTCCTGGTGGAGGGAGGCTGGTGTTCCTGGTGGAGGCTGGTGTTCCTGGTGGAGGATAGTAGAGCCTGGTAGTAGAGGGTTCCTGGTGGAGGCTGGTGTGGATCTGGTAGAGGCTGGTGTTCCTGGTGGAGGAGTAGAGGCAGTTAGAGGCTGGTGTTCCTGGTGGAGGCTGGTAGTAGAGGCTGGTGTTCCTGGTGGATAGTAGAGGCTGGTGGATAGTAGAGGCTGGTGCATCTGGTAGAGGTTGGTGTATCTGGTAGAGGCTGGTGTTCCTGGTGGAGGACAATAGAGGCTGGTGTTCCTGGTGGAGGACAGTAGAGGCTGGTGTTCCTGGTGGAGGCTGGTGTATCTGGTGCAGGATAGTAGGGGCTGATGTTCCTGGTGGAGGATAGTAGAGGCTGGTGTTCCTGGTGGAGGATAATAGAGGCTGGTCTGTCTGATAGAGGCTGGTCTGTCTGGTAGAGGCTGTTGTTCCTGGTGGAGGCTGTTGTTCCTGGTGGAGGCTGTTGTTCCTGGTGGAGGCTGGTGTTCCTGGTGGAGGATAGTGGAGGCTGGTGTTCCTGGTGGAGGATAGTAGAGGCTGGTGTTCCTGGTGGAGGATAGTAGAGGCTGGTGTTCCTGGTGGAGGATAGTAGAGGCTGGTGTTCCTGGTGGAGGATAGTAGAGGCTGGTGTTCCTGGTGGAGGATAGTAGAGGCTGGTGTTCCTGGTGGAGGATAGTAGAGGCTGGTGTTCCTGGTGGAGGATAGTAGAGGCTGGTGTTCCTGGTGGAGGATAGTAGAGGCTGGTGTTCCTGGTGGAGGATAGTAGAGGCTGGTGTTCCTGGTGGAGGATAGTAGATGCTGGTGTTCCTGGTGGAGGATAGTAGAGGCTGGTGTTCCTGGTGGAGGATAGTAGAGGCTGGGTATCTGGTAGAGGCTGGTGTTCCTGGTGGAGGATAGTAGAGGCTGGTGTATCTGGTGGAGGATAGTAGAGATTGGTGTATCTGGTAGAGGCTGGTGTATCTCGTGGAGGATAGTAGAGGCTGGTATTCCTGGTGGAGTATAGTAGAGGCTGCTCCGTCTGGTGTACCTGGTAGAGTCTGGTGTACCTGGTAGAGTCTGGTGTACCTTGTAGAGGCTGGTGTATCTGGAGAGAATAGTAGAGGCTGGTGTACCTGGTAGAGTCTGGTGTACCTTGTAGAGGCTGGTGTATCTGGAGAGAATAGTAGAGGCTGGTGTACCTGGTAGAGTCTGGTGTACCTTGTAGAGGCTGGTGTATCTGGAGAGAATAGTAGAGGCTGGTGTACCTGGTAGAGAATAGTAGAGGCTGGTGTACCTCGTAGAGGCTGGTGTATTTAAAGGATAGTAGTGTCTTGGGTTTCCGGTAGAGTCGTATTTTTTGAGATTATGTGGGCTTTATAAATAAATAAATAATAAAATACATAGTTTGAAGTACAAACATCATTGTGGCAATACATATCTTGCAGTAGGACAAAATAATATTCATCTCCAGAGTAGACAGGATAAATGTTGAGGTTTTATGTTCTCTTTACTTCTAAATTAGTCCTGAAGATATAGACCTAGATCTTGACAATATCCAAAACTACTAACAATAAATTCAATTTTTACAAATTCAGCCATTTTTAAATTGTGAAGTCATATCTTTTTACACAATACCACAACTAAGTTTTCCAATTTGGGAGGGAAAGTAGATGAAGCTTTCAATAATTTACTGTGTATTTCAGATGGAATCGAGGCATTACAATGTACCAGAGGACACCAACATAGAGCTCCTTCTGCTACAGTATGTACTTACAGAAAACTCACCTTCCAGATGTGTAGCTGTGAAGACTGAGACGTTGTTCATTCTTTACAGTCTAGATCCTTGGAGAAGGGGAGGGTGCTAAGCTGACGTCTGGAATTGTTTTAAGATAGTCATACTATGGATAATTTAGTTATTTGATTTGGAATTTTAGGACCCTTTCAGGAATCAAAAAATGATTGATCAAACATTGATGTTCACCTTTTCTACTAAACCACATAGAAACCCATTGAATAACACATTCAGAAATGGCAGAAAGGACAGTCAGAATATAAATAATAAGATACAAGGTTTTGAAGTATCAATATTTTTTACACATTTCACCTCAAAACTACCATCATAATTCCATTTGTTTAAAAAAGACCTGGTACCGGTTACCTTCAGAGGAGTCCTGTGACACTTGTTTGTAGCCCAAACGGTGTGGACACTACCAAACGGTGTGGACACTACCAAACGGTGTGGACACTACCAAACGGTGTGGACACTACCAAACGGTGTGGACACTACCAAACGGTGTGGACACCAAACAGAAGTTGGCACGTCGACGGTACTGAATTCAGAGAAGTCCCTGAACGGAGAACACCATCATGTTCGTGAGAGTCTCCCCTTTCCGTAGAGTGGTCATAATAGATTCGGACGTTACAGATGTTTTTGTGAGAAGATATTCGGGATGTCTCCTGGTCTGACAAACACCACTCTAGTTCTGCCATCTTTCAGCCCGGAAGTGAGACATTGTCAGATGCCTATGTCTTGAGACTCATCCAGTGCAAAAAAAAACATATCCCTAGCTTAAACTGACAGATTTTTTTATGAGGATTGTTTTGTTATGCACAGGTGCGTCAATCGACTCTAGGGGGTTTGAATGTTGATCTGACGTCATAATAACAGGGTCATAGCTGCAGTCATTGGCTGTGCTGGAGCAGTAAGACAAACTGTAGACGAACGTCGGGGTGTGAAGTCAGGGGAGGTGCATCTGGGACAGCAGTCGGACACGGTTGTTACCTACGGTTACCCACATCAAGGCTCCATGTAACATGGCAGTGTTGCCCTTGTTTGAGTAACTGCAGCGACTTGAGGCAGCTTCATAAAAAACCTGCATGAACTTTGATCACATGGTTTTTGTAAAGTTCATGCAGTCGATGTGTAGACATATGCTCTGTGTACACGGAGTCTCACATATAAATAAGAAAAACACATTTTTTTTGTCCATTAAAATAACATCAAATTGATCAGAAATACAGTGTAGACATTGTTAATATTGTAAATGACTATTGTAGCTGGTGGAAACAGCAGATTTTTTATGGAATAGGCGTACAGAGGCCCATTATCAGCAACCATCACTCCTGTGTTCCAATGGCACGTTGTGGTAGCTAATCCAAGTTGATCATTGTACAAGGCTAATTGAGCATTAGAAACCCCTTTTGCAATTATGTTAGCACAGCTGAAAACTGTTGTTCTGATTTAAAGAAGCAATAAAACTGGCCTTCTTTAGACCAGTTGAGTATCTGGAGAATCAGCATTTGTGGGTTCGATTACAGGCTCAAAATGGCCTGAAACAAAACACTTTCTTCTGAAACTCATCAGTCTATTCTTGTACTGAGAAATGAAGGCTATTCCATGTGAGAAATTGCCAAGAAACGGAAGAACTCATACAACGCTGTGTACTACTCCCTTCATAGAACAGCGCAAACTGTCTATAACCAGAATAGAAAGAAGAGTGGGAGGCCCCGGTGCACAACTGAGCAAGAGGACAAGTACATAAGAATCTAGTTTGAGAAACAGACGCCTCACAAGTCCTCAACTGGCAGCTTCATTAAATAGTACCCGCAAAACACCAGTCTCAACGTCAACAGTGAAGAGGTGACTCCGGGATGCTGGCCTTGTAGGCAGAGTTCCTCTGTCCAATGTCTGTGTTCCTTTGCCCATCTTAATAAAAAAAATGTATTGGCCAGTCTGAGATATGGTTTTTTCTTTGCAACTCTGCCAGAAGGCCAGCATTCCAGGGTCGTCTATTCACTGTTGACGTTGAGACTGGTGATTTGCGGGTACTACTGGAGTCAGGAGGAGTGGAGACTCTGAGTCAGGCCTTCATGGTCGAATTGCTGCAAAGAAACCACCACTAAAGGACACCAATGATAAGAAGAGACTTACTTGGGCCAAGAAACACGAGCAATGGACTTTAGACCGGTGGAAATTTGTCATTTGATCTGGCGTCCAAATTTGAGATTTTTGGTTCCAACTGCCGTGTCTTTGTGAGATGCAGTGTGGGTGAACAGATGATCTCCGCATGTGTGTTTCCAACTGTAAAGAATGGAGGAGGAGGTGTTTAGTGGGGGGTGCTTTGCTGCTGACACTGTCAGTGATTTATTTAGAATTCAAGCACACTTAACCAGCATGGCTACCACAGCATTTTGCAGCGATACGCCATCCCATGTGGTTTGGGCTTAGTATTTGTTTTTCAACAGGATAATGACCCAAAACACCTCCAGGCTGTGTAAGGGCCATTTGACCAAGAAGCAGAGTGATGGGGTGCTGCATCAGATGACCTGGCCTTCACAACCACCCGACCTCAACCAAATTTATATGGTTTGGGATAAGTCGGACTGCAGAGTGAAGGAAAAGCAGCCAACAAGTGCTCAGCATATGTGGGTACTCCTTCAAGACTGTTGGAAAAGCATTCCAGGTGAAGCTAGTTGAGAGAATGCCAAGAGTGTGCATAGCTGTCATCAAGGCAAAGGGTGGCAATATGAAGAATCTCAAATATAAAATATATTTTGATTTAACACTATTGGTTACTTCATAGTTTTGATGTCTAAACTATTATTCTACAATGTAAAAATAAAGAAACACCCTTGAATGAGTAGGTGTTCTAAAACTGTTGACCGGTAGTGAATATTACAGTGCCCTTGGAAAGTATTCAGACACTAACTTTTTCCACATTTTGTTACGTTATTCTAAAATTGATTTAAATCATTTTTTCCCCTCAATCTACTCACAATACCCCATAATGACAAAGCAAAAACAGGTTCAGAAATTTGTGCAAATGTGTATGTATAAAAATAAATCACATTAACATAAGTATTTAGATCCTTTACTCTGTACTTTGATGAAGCACCTTTGGCAGCATTTACAGCCTCAAGTCTTCTTGGGTATGGCACTACAAGCTTGGCACAGCTCTATTTGGGGAGTTTCTCTTCTCTGAAGATCCTATCAAGCTCTGTCAGGTTGGATGGGGAGCGCCATTGCACAGCTATTTTCAGGTCTCCAGAGATGTTTGATTGGGTTCAAGTCCGGGCTCTGGCTGGGACATTCAAGGACATTCAGAGACTTGTCCCGAAGCCACTCCTGTGTTGTCTTGGCTTTGTGCTTAGGGTTGTTGTCCTGTTGGAAGGTGAACATTTGCCTCAGTCTGAGGTCCTGAGCAGATTTTCATCAAGGATCTCTCTGTACTTTGCGCCATTCACCTTTCCCTCGATCCTGACTAGTCTCCCAGTCCCTGCCGTTGAAAAACATCCCCACAGCATGATGCTGCCACCACCATGCTTCACTGTAGGGATGGTGCCAGGTTTCTTCCAGATGTGACGCTTGGCATTCAGGCCAAAGAGTTCAATCTTGGTTTCATCAGATCAGAGAATCTTGTTTCTAATTGTCTGAGTCCTTTAGGTGCCTTTTGTCAAACTCCAAGCCGGCTGCCGTGCCTTTTACTGAGGAGTGGCTTCCATCTGGACAGTCTACCATAAAGGCCTGATTAGTGGAGTGCTGCAGAGATGATTGTCCTTCTGGAATGTTCTCCCATCTCCACAGAGGAACTCTGGAGTGCTGTCATAGTGACCATCCCTGATTGATCAGTTTATCTGGGCGGCCAGCTCTAGGAAGAGTCTTGGTTGTTCCAAACTTCTTCCATTTAATAATGATGGAGGCCATTGTGTTCTTGGGGACCTTCAATGCTGCAGACATTTTTTGGTACCCTTCCCCAAATCTGTGCCTGGACACAATCCTGTCTCTGAGCGCTATGGACATTTCCTTCGACCTCATGGCTTGGTTTTTGCTCTGACATGTACTGTCAACTGTGGGACCTTATATAGACAGGTGTGTGCCTTTCCAAATCATGTCCAACCAATAAAATTTTCCACAGGTGGACTCCAATCAAGTTGTAGAAACATTAAGGATAATCAATGGAAACAGGATGCACCTGGGCTCAATTTCGAGTCTCATAGCAAAGGGACTGAATACTAATGTGCATTTTTTATATTTTTGCAAAAGAAATTCAAACCTGTTTCCGCTTTGTCATTATGGGGTATTGTATGTAGATGAGGGAATACATGTTTTTAATCCATTTGAACAAAATGTAATAAAAGTCAAGTGGTCTGAATACTTTCCCGAATGTGCTGTAGTTGGCAATAGAAGTACATCTTTTTGGTTAGTATCATTTGCATTTAGATTTATATATAATTTTGGTTAACCCGATGACAATGATTTTGAGGTATGAAGATGTTATCAATTAAATGAAGCTTTCACAAAAATGTACATATGAAAACCATAACTTGCACGCACGCAGATTGGTGAAATGGTAAGATAAATTGGCATCATTCCACATGAGAAAGGCTGCAGTCTCCTCGTGTAGCCTTTTACCGGCAACTTCAGGAATAATGGCAGAATCTGCGAAAGCAAGCAGGAGGAGAATAGTTGGGTCAAGTTTTTTTCTTCTGGTCATCTAGATCTCTAACTCCCTCTCGGGCATTTGTCTCATTTCATCAAACCATAAGCTTTAAGCATCAGTCAAGCTCAATGCATATAGTTGATTTTTTATGAAACACATAGGGTGTGTCTATATATGGAAAAATACTCATTTAAAAATGTCCGATTGGTTGAATGAACAGGCGACTTTCGGTCGACTAAGATTTTATTTTGTCGGGAACAGCTCATGTTGTCACTGACTTAGCCAAATTGACCTGCTGGAACGCTCCCATCGTGTTGTGTGTCAGCTCTGTAGATGTTGATGTGTGATTTGTATTGTGTTGACGTGGTTGTTTACTGTGTGTGTGTTCCAGGTTAATGGTCACCAGATCCTGGATGAGCCCATGGACGAGGGAGAGTCTTTTACTCATTGTGTGAGTAACATGGAGGGTGTGTCACTGTGTGAGGAACATGGGAGGTGTGTGTGTCTCACTGTGTGAGGAACATGGGAGGTGTGTGAGCAACATGGGGGGGTGTGTGTCTCACTGTGTGAGGAACATGGGAGGTGTGTGTGTCTCACTGTGTGAGGAACATGGGAGGTGTGTGAGCAACATGGGGGGGGTGTGTGTCTCACTGTGTGAGGAACATGGGGGTCTCACTGTGTGAGGAACATGGGGGGTCTCACTGTGTGAGGAACATGGGGGTGTGTGTGTCTCACTGTGTGAGGAGGAGGATAGTGTTCCTGGTAGAGGATAGTGTTCCTGGTAGAGGATAGTGTTCCTGGTAGAGGATAGTGTTCCTGGTAGAGGATAGTGTTCCTGGTAGAGGATAGTGTTCCTGGTAGAGGATTGTGTTCCTGGTAGAGGATAGTGTACCTGGTAGAGGATAGTGTACCTGGTAGAGGATAGTGTTCCTGGGTAGAGGATGGTAGAGGATAGTGTTCCTGGGTAGAGGATAGTAGAGGATAGTGTACCTGGTAGAGGATAGTGTACCTGGTAGAGGATAGTGTTCCTGGGTAGAGGATAGTGTACCTGGGTAGAGGATGGTAGAGGATAGTGTACCTGGGTAGAGGATGGTAGAGGATAGTGTTCCTGGGTAGAGGATGGTAGAGGATAGTGTTCCTGGGTAGAGGATAGTAGAGGATAGTGTACCTGGGTAGAGGATAGTGTACCTGGGTAGAGGTTAGTGTACCTGGGTAGAGGATAGTGTACCTGGGTAGAGGATAGTGTACCTGGGTAGAGGATAGTGTACCTGGTAGAGGATAGTAGAGGAGTGTGTTCCTGGTAGAGGATAGTGTTCCTGGTAGAGGATAGTGTACCTGGTAGAGGATAGTGTACCTGGGTAGAGGATAGTGTACCTGGTAGAGGATAGTAGAGGAGTGTGTTCCTGGTAGAGGATAGTGTTCCTGGGTAGAGGATAGTAGAGGATAGTGTACCTGGGTAGAGGTTAGTGTACCTGGGTAGAGGATAGTGTACCTGGGTAGAGGATAGTGTACCTGGTAGAGGAGTGTGTTCCTGGTAGAGGATAGTGTTCCTGGTAGAGGATAGTGTACCTGGTAGAGGATAGTGTACCTGGTAGAGGATAGTGTACCTGGGTAGAGGATAGTGTACCTGGTAGAGGATAGTAGAGGAGTGTGTTCCTGGTAGAGGATAGTGTTCCTGGGTAGAGGATAGTAGAGGATAGTGTACCTGGGTAGAGGTTAGTGTACCTGGGTAGAGGTTAGTGTACCTGGTAGAGGTTAGTGTACCTGGTAGAGGTTAGTGTACCTGGGTAGAGGTTAGTGTACCTGGGTAGAGGTTAGTGTACCTGGGTAGAGGTTAGTGTACCTGGGTAGAGGTTAGTGTACCTGGGTAGAGGTTAGTGTACCTGGGTAGAGGTTAGTGTACCTGGGTAGAGGTTAGTGTACCTGGGTAGAGGTTAGTGTACCTGGGTAGAGGTTAGTGTACCTGGGTAGAGGTTAGTGTACCTGGGTAGAGGATAGTGCACCTGGGTAGAGGATAGTGTACCTGGGTAGAGGATAGTGTACCTGGGTAGAGGATAGTGTACCTGGGTAGAGGATAGTGTACCTGGGTAGAGGATAGTGTACCTGGGTAGAGGATAGTAGAGGATAGTGTTCCTGGTAGAGGATAGTGTTCCTGGTAGAGGTTGTGTATGTTAAATGCATAAAAAAAGATCAAATAAAAACAGAATACATTTAGAATCAGTAGATAGGCTCTGTGCTAAAATCACTTTCCAGATTAGGACTTGAAGAAAAACAGTATTCAGAAATGGGTTTTATGTCCCGTTTCAAAGGTTCCAATTAATGGGGTGACTCTCAGATGTTCAAGGAGAGAATCCATAGGCAAGGGGCATGAGAGGTCCCTCAGTCTATTCTAGACTGTAAAGACTATGAGGAGGATTCTGGAGTCGATCCACTAGTTGACTGGAGGCCAGTTCAGTAAGGATGGGGGTGATGTGGGCGGACGTCCTGGTCAGGCTGCACTATTCTGGAGAATGTGTTTATTTTATTCAACCTTTATTTAACTCGTCAAGTCAGTTAAGAGCAAATTCTTATCTACAATGACGGCCTACCCAGGCCAAACCCAGACTGCACTGGGCCAGTTGTGCACCCACCTATGGGACTCCCAATCACGGGCGGATGTGATACAGCCTGGATTCGAACCAGGGGCGGTAGTGACTCCTCTTGCACTGGGATGAAGTGTGTTAGACTGCTGCGCCACTCTGAAGTGATTTGCCCCTGAACAGAGCTGTAGTCAATCCGGGAAAACATTTAGGTGTGGGCTAGTTTCTCTGCATCTGGCTGGGAGAGTGATAGTTTGGCCCGGGCAATGTGTCTTAGATAGAAACATGTTAGCGGATACAGTTTATATGGGCATCACAGGACAGAGAAAGGTAAAAGTTGACTCCCTAGTTGGAGAGGGTGGATGGCTTGACCGTCGATTGTAGGGCAGATGTTCCTGGTGACCTACTTGAATAAGGGGTTGTATGTGCGTATATATTTTGTGTGTGCATGCAGTACTAACTGTTTGTGTGTGTGTAGGACGAGGTTACGTCATATTCAGAGATCCATATCACCCACCATGTGAAGGAGGGCTGCGAGAAGGCTGACCCGAGGCAGTTTGAGCTGCTTAAGGTCCTGGGACAGGGTTCCTTCGGGAAGGTTTTTCTGGTCCGGAAGGTCACGGGTCCAGATGCGGGTCAGTTATATGCAATGAAAGTCCTCAAGAAGGCTTCGTTGAAAGGTAACAGTCCAGTTATCATCATGCATGTTCTCTCAGATGGTCTCTCTGACACTATGCTCACTTCAATGCTTTATAGATGCATATCATATTGTAGAAACTAATGGCCCTGTTTGTCTGGAATTTCATGTGTGTCTGTGTGTGTGTGTCTGTTGCCCTGTGCCTCGGTCTGTCACCCTGTATCTGTCTCTCTCTCTTTGTCTGTCCAGTCAGGGACAGAGTTCGCACCAAGATGGAGCGAGACATTTTAGTGGAGGTCAATCACCCCTTCATAGTCAAGTTGCACTACGGTTAGTCTGATCTTTAACCCCTGACCCTTCACCTCTACCCTCTCCCCTTCATAGTCAAGTTGCATTACGGTTAGTCACTCTGTCATTGTTCTGACTATAGAGGTGTCTAATGCTTCTTGTCTCTCAGCCTTCCAGACCGAAGGGAAGCTCTATTTAATCCTGGACTTTCTCAGGGGAGGAGACGTCTTCACGCGCTTATCCAAAGAGGTGAGACACCTTTCTACTGCTATAGTCTGTTCGAAATAATATCCCAAGATGTGGGTTATTCACTTTGCTTTTGACTGCATTTAAATATACAGTCAATGGACAGTTTATTAGGTACACCCATCTACTACTGGGTAGGATCCCCTTTTGCTTCCAGAGCAGTCAGAATTCTTTGGGGCATGGATTCTACAAGATGTCGCGTTCAAACATTGCTAGCGTGTGCCAGGACAACATTCCCCACGCCATTACACCACCCCCACCAGCCTGTACCGTTGACACCAGGCAGGATGGGGCCATGGACTGCTTACGCCAAATCCTGACTCTCAGCACGATGCAACAGGAACCAGGATTCATCGCACCAGGCAATGTTTTTCCAGTCCTCTTTTCCAGTCCTCAATTGTCCAGTGTGGGTGATCACTTGCCAACTATAAGAGTGGAACCTGGTGTGGTCGTCTGGATCCCGGTGTGGTCGTCTGGATCCCGGTGTGGTCGTCTGGATCCCGGTGTGGTCGTCTGGATCCCGGTGTGGTGTGGATCCCGGTGTGGTCGTCTGGATCCCGGTGTGGTCGTCTGGATCCCGGTGTGGTCGTCTGGATCCCGGTGTGGTCGTCTGGATCCCGGTGTGGTCGTCTGGAACCCGGTGTGGTCGTCTGGATCCCGGTGTGGTCGTCTGGAACCCGGTGTGGTCGTCTGGATCCCGGTGTGGTCGTCTGGATCCCGGTGTGGTCGTCTGGATCCCGGTGTGGTCGTCTGGAACCCGGTGCAATATCCCATCTGTGATAAGCACCGATGAGTTGTGCATTCCGCGATGCTGTTCTGCACACCACTGTTGTACCGCACCGTTATTTGCCTGTTTGTGACTCGCCTGTTAAATCAAATCAAATCAAATCAAATCAAATTTTTATTTGTCACATACACATGGTTAGCAGATGTTAATGCGAGTGTAGCGAAATGCTTGTGCTTCTAGTTCCGACAATGCAGTAATAACGAGCAAGTAATCTAACTAACAATTCAAAAAAAACTACTGTCATACACAGTGTAAGGGGATAAAGAATATGTACATAAGGATATATGAATGAGTGATGGTACAGAGCAGCATAGGCAAGATACAGTAGATGATATCGAGTACAGTATATACATATGAGATAAGTATGTAAACCAAGTGGCATAGTTAAAGTGGCTAGTGATACATGTATTACATAAGGATGCAGTCGATGATATAGAGTACAGTATCAACGTATGCATATGAGATGAACAATGTAGGGTAAGTAACATTATATAAGGTAGCATTGTTTAAAGTGGCTAGTGATATATTTACATCATTTCCCATCGATTCCCATGATTAAAGTGGCTGGAGTAGAGTCAGTGTCATTGACAGTGTGTTGGCAGTAGCCACTCAATGTTAGTGGTGGCTGTTTAACAGTCTGATGGCCTTGAGATAGAAGCTGTTTTTCAGTCTCTCGGTCCCAGCTTTGATGCACCTGTACTGACCTCGCCTTCTGGATGGCAGCGGGGTGAACAGGCAGTGGCTCGGGTGGTTGATGTCCTTGATGATCTTTATGGCCTTCCTGTAGCATCGGGTGGTGTAGGTGTCCTGGAGGGCAGGTAGTTGCCCCCGGTGATGCGTTGTGCAGACCTCACTACCCTCTGGAGAGCCTTACGGTTGAGGGCGGTGCAGTTGCCATACCAGGCGGTGATACAGCCCGCCAGGATGCTCTCGATTGTGCATCTGTAGAAGTTTGTGAGTGCTTTTGGTGACAAGCCGAATTTCTTCAGCCTCCTGAGGTTGAAGAGGCGCTGCTGCGCCTTCCTCACAATGCTGTCTGTGTGAGTGGACCAATTCAGTTTGTCTGTGATGTGTATGCCGAGGAACTTAAAACTTGCTACCCTCTCCACTACTGTTCCATCGATGTGGATGGGGGTGTTCCCTCTGCTGTTTCCTGAAGTCCACAATCATCTCCTTAGTTTTGTTGACGTTGAGTGTGAGGTTATTTTCCTGACACCACACTCCGAGGGCCCTCACCTCCTCCCTGTAGGCCGTCTCGTCGTTGTTGGTAATCAAGCCTACCACTGTTGTGTCGTCCGCAAACTTGATGATTGAGTTGGAGGCGTGCATGGCCACGCAGTCGTGGGTGAACAGGGAGTACAGGAGAGGGCTCAGAACGCACCCTTGTGGGGCCCCAGTGTTGAGGATCAGCGGGGAGGAGATGTTGTTGCCTACCCTCACCACCTGGGGGCGGCCCGTCAGGAAGTCCAGTACCCAGTTGCACAGGGCGGGGTCGAGACCCAGGGTCTCGAGCTTGATGACGAGCTTGGAGGGTACTATGGTGTTGAATGCCGAGCTGTAGTCGATGAACAGCATTCTCACATAGGTATTCCTCTTGTCCAGATGGGTTAGGGCAGTGTGCAGTGTGGTTGAGATTGCATCGTCTGTGGACCTATTTGGGCGGTAAGCAAATTGGAGTGGGTCAAGGGTGTCAGGTAGGGTGGAGGTGATATGGTCCTTGACTAGTCTCTCAAAGCACTTCATGATGACGGATGTGAGTGCTACGGGCGGTAGTCGTTTAGCTCAGTTACCTTAGCTTTCTTGGGAACAGGAACAATGGTGGCCCTCTTGAAGCATGTGGGAACAGCAGACTGGTATAGGGATTGATTGAATATGTCCGTAAACACACCGGCCAGCTGGTCTGCGCATGCTCTGAGGGCGCGGCTGGGGATGCCGTCTGGGCCTGCAGCCTTGCGAGGGTTAACACGTTTAAATGTCTTACTCACTTCGGCTGCAGTGAAGGAGAGACCGCATGTTTCCGTTGCAGGCCGTGTCAGTGGCACTGTATTGTCCTCAAAGCGGGCAAAAAAGTTATTTAGTCTGCCTGGGAGCAAGACATCCTGGTCCGTGACTGGGCTGGGTTTCTTCCTGTAGTCCGTGATTGACTGTAGACCCTGCCACATACCTCTTGTGTCTGAGCCGTTGAATTGAGATTCTACTTTGTCTCTGTACTGGCGCTTAGCTTGTTTGATAGCCTTGCGGAGGGAATAGCTGCACTGTTTGTATTCAGCCATGTTACCAGACACCTTGCCCTGATTAAAAGCAGTGGTTCGTGCCTTCAGTTTCACACGAATGCTGCCATCAATCCACGGTTTCTGGTTAGGGAATGTTTTAATCGTTGCTATGGGAACGACATCTTCAACGCACGTTCTAATGAACTCGCACACCGTATCAGCGTATTCGTCAATGTTGTTGTCTGACGCAATACGAAACATCTCCCAGTCCACGTGATGGAAGCAGTCTTGGAGTGTGGAGTCAGCTTGGTCGGACCAGCGTTGGACAGACCTCAGCGTGGGAGCTTCTTGTTTTAGTTTCTGTCTGTAGGCAGGGATCAACAAAATGGAGTCGTGGTCAGCTTTTCCGAAAGGGGGGCGGGGCAGGGCCTTATATGCGTCACGGAAGTTAGAGTAACAATGATCCAGGGTCTTTCCACCCCTGGTTGCGCAATCGATATGCTGATAAAATTTAGGGAGTCTTGTTTTCAGATTAGCCTTGTTAGCTTGCACGATTCTTTTCATTCTCCTTTGGCCTCTCATCAACGGGCTGTTTTCGCTCACAGGACTGCCGTTGGCTAGGTGTTTTGTGTTTGTCGCTCCGTTCTCGGGTAAACCCTAGGCACTGTTGTGTGTGTAAAAAGGCCAGGAGACCGGCTCAGAGTCGCTTAGGTCACTCGTTTTTCCCATTCTAACGTTCAGTCGAACAGTGATTGAATGGCTCGATGCCTATCTGCCTGCTTTATATAACAAGCCACATGACTCACTGTCTGTAGGAGCTCACCATTATCATGAACGGGGGTGGTGTACCTAATAAGCTGGCCACAGTGTATAATGCTATAAAGAATATGGCTGTATTTACATGTGTAAATAGTATTATTTATATAATGTATATAAAATTCTTTTGTGTAGCTCTAACTGTATTTAGGAATGTGACATTATAATGTGCTGCCTATGACTCTTCCCTCCGAGGCCAGACAGTAAATGTGTCCAGTTCTCACTAGGTTATGTTTACAGAGGAAGATGTCAAATTCTACCTAGCAGAGCTGGCTCTGGCCCTCGACCACCTGCACCATCTGGGCATAGTTTACAGAGACCTCAAACCAGAGAAGTATGTACCATAATCCCTAACCCTCCTAGTCTTTCTGCCTCTAACTCTAGTGATTTAAACCCCTACATGGTTGGGGTGTTGCTGGTGACAGGTTGGGGTGTTTCTGGTGACAGGTTGGGGTGGTTGGGGTGTTTCTGGTGACAGGTTAGGGTGGTTGGGCTGTTTCTGGTGACAGGTTAGGGTGGTTGTGGTGTTTCTGGTGACAGTTTAGGGTGGTTGGGGTGTTTCTGGTGACAGGTTGGGGTGTTTCTGGTGACAGGTTAGGGTGGTTGGGGTGTTTCTGGTGACAGGTTGGGGTGTTTCTGGAGACAGGTTAGGGTGGTTGGGGTGTTTCTGGTGACAGGTTGGGGTGTTTCTGGTGACAGGTTGGGGTGTTTCTGGTGACAGGTTAGGGTGGTTGGGGTGTTTCTGGTGACAGGTTGGGGTGTTGCTGGTGACAGGTTAGGGTGGTTGGGGTGTTTCTGGTGACAGGTTGGGGTGTTTCTGGTGACTGGTTGGGGTGTTTCTGGTGACAGGTTGGGGTGTTGCTGGGACCAGGTTGGGTGTTTCTGGTGACAGGTTAGGGTGGTTGGGGTGTTTCTGGTGACAGGTTAGGGTGGTTGGGGTGTTTCTGGTGACAGGTTAGGGTGGTTGGGGTGTTTCTGGTGACAGGTTAGGGTGGTTGGGGTGTTTCTGGTGACAGGTTAGGGTGTTTGGGGTGTTTCTGGTGACAGGTTGGGGTGTTTCTGGTGACAGGTTGGGGTGTTTCTGGTGACAGGTTGGGGTGTTTCTGGTGACAGGTTGGGGTGTTTCTGGTGACAGGTTGGGGTGTTTCTGGTGACAGGTTAGGGTGGTTGGGGTGTTTCTGGTGACAGGTTAGGGTGGTTGGGGTGTTTCTGGTGACAGGTTAGGGTGGTTGGGGTGTTTCTGGTGACAGGTTAGGGTGGTTGGGGTGTTTCTGGTGACAGGTTAGGGTGGTTGGGGTGTTTCTGGTGACAGGTTAGGGTGGTTGGGGTGTTTCTGGTGACGGGTTAGGGTGGTTGGGGTGTTTCTGGTGACGGGTTAGGGTGGTTGGGGTGTTTCTGGTGACGGGTTGGGGTGTTTCTGGTGACAGGTTAGGGTGGTTGGGGTGTTGCTGGTGACAGGTTAGGGTGGTTGGGGTGTTGCTGGTGACAGGTTAGGGTGTTGCTGGTGTCAGGTTGGGGTGTTGCTGGGACCAGGTTGGGGTGTTGCTGGGACCAGGTTGGGGTGTTGCTGGGACCAGGTTGGGGTGTTGCTGGGACCAGGTTGGGGTGTTGCTGGGCCCAGGTTGGGGTGTTGCTGGGCCCAGGTTGGGGTGTTGCTGGGACCAGGTTGGGGTGTTGCTGGGACCAGGTTGGGGTGTTGCTGGGACCAGGTTGGGGTGTTGCTGGGACCAGGTTGGGGTGTTGCTGGGACCAGGTAGGGGTGTTGCTGGGACCAGGTTGGGGTGTTGCTGGGACCAGGTTGGGGTGTTGCTGGGACCAGGTTGGGGTGTTGCTGGTGACAGGTTAGGGTGGTTGGGGTGTTGCTGGTGACAGGTTAGGGTGGTTGGGGTGTTTCTGGTGACAGGTTAGGGTGTTTCTGGAGATGGGTTAAGGTGGTTGGGGTGTTTCTGGTGACAGGTTGGGGTGTTGCTGGTGACAGGTTAGGGTGCTGCTGGTGGCAGGTTAGGGTGTTGCTGGTGGCAGGTTAGGGTGTTGCTGGTGACAGGTTAGGGTGTTGCTGGTGACAGGTTAGGGTGTTGCTGGTGACAGGTTAGGGTGGTTGGGGTGTTTCTGGTGACAGGTTAGGGTGGTTGGGGTGTTTCTGGTGACAGGTTGGGGTGTTTCTGGTGACAGGTTAGGGTGGTTGGGGTGTTTCTGGTGACAGGTTGGGGTGTTTCTGGAGACAGGTTAGGGTGGTTGGGGTGTTTCTGGTGACAGGTTGGGGTGTTTCTGGTGACAGGTTGGGGTGTTTCTGGTGACAGGTTAGGGTGGTTGGGGTGTTTCTGGTGACAGGTTGGGGTGTTGCTGGTGACAGGTTAGGGTGGTTGGGGTGTTTCTGGTGACAGGTTGGGGTGTTTCTGGTGACTGGTTGGGGTGTTTCTGGTGACAGGTTGGGGTGTTGCTGGGACCAGGTTGGGTGTTTCTGGTGACAGGTTAGGGTGGTTGGGGTGTTTCTGGTGACAGGTTAGGGTGGTTGGGGTGTTTCTGGTGACAGGTTAGGGTGGTTGGGGTGTTTCTGGTGACAGGTTAGGGTGGTTGGGGTGTTTCTGGTGACAGGTTAGGGTGTTTGGGGTGTTTCTGGTGACAGGTTGGGGTGTTTCTGGTGACAGGTTGGGGTGTTTCTGGTGACAGGTTGGGGTGTTTCTGGTGACAGGTTAGGGTGGTTGGGGTGTTTCTGGTGACAGGTTAGGGTGGTTGGGGTGTTTCTGGTGACAGGTTAGGGTGGTTGGGGTGTTTCTGGTGACAGGTTAGGGTGGTTGGGGTGTTTCTGGTGACAGGTTAGGGTGGTTGGGGTGTTTCTGGTGACAGGTTAGGGTGGTTGGGGTGTTTCTGGTGACGGGTTAGGGTGGTTGGGGTGTTTCTGGTGACGGGTTGGGGTGTTTCTGGTGACAGGTTAGGGTGGTTGGGGTGTTGCTGGTGACAGGTTAGGGTGGTTGGGGTGTTGCTGGTGACAGGTTAGGGTGTTGCTGGTGTCAGGTTGGGGTGTTGCTGGGCCCAGGTTGGGGTGTTGCTGGGACCAGGTTGGGGTGTTGCTGGGACCAGGTTGGGGTGTTGCTGGGCCCAGGTTGGGGTGTTGCTGGGACCAGGTTGGGGTGTTGCTGGGACCAGGTTGGGGTGTTGCTGGGACCAGGTTGGGGTGTTGCTGGGACCAGGTTGGGGTGTTGCTGGGACCAGGTTGGGGTGTTGCTGGGACCAGGTTGGGGTGTTGCTGGGACCAGGTTGGGGTGTTGCTGGGACCAGGTTGGGGTGTTGCTGGGTCCAGGTTGGGGTGTTGCTCGGACCAGGTAGGTGTGTTGCTGGGACCAGGTTTGGGGGGTGTTGCTGGGACCAGGTTGGGGTGTTGCTGGTGACCAGGTTGGGGTGTTGCTGGTGACAGGTTAGGGTGGTTGGGGTGTTGCTGGTGACAGGTTAGGGTGGTTGGGGTGTTTCTGGTGACAGGTTAGGGTGTTTCTGGAGATGGGTTAAGGTGGTTGGGGTGTTTCTGGTGACAGGTTGGGGTGTTGCTGGTGACAGGTTAGGGTGTTGCTGGTGGCAGGTTAGGGTGTTGCTGGTGACAGGTTAGGGTGTTGCTGGTGACGGGTTAGGGTGTTGCTGGTGACGGGTTAGGGTGTTGCTGGTGACGGGTTGGGGTGTTGCTGGTGACGGGTTGGGGTGTTGCTGGTGTCGGGTTGGGGTGTTGCTGGTGTCGGGTTGGGGTGTTGCTGGTGACAGGTTTGGGGGTTGGAGTGTTGCTGTGACAGGTTAGGGGTTGGGGTGTTGCTGGTGACAGGTTTGGTTGTTGCTGGTGACAGGTTAGGGTGGTTGGGGTGTTGCTGGTGACAGGTTAGGGTGTTGCTGGTGTCAGGTTGGGGTGTTGCTGGTGACAGGTTAGGGTGTTGCTGGTGACAGGTTAGGGTGTTTCTGGTGACAGGTTAGGGTGGTTGGGGTGTTGCTGGTGACAGGTTAGAGTGGTTGGGGTGTTTCTGGTGACGGGTTGGGGTGTTGCTGGTGACAGGTTAGGGTGGTTGGGGTGTTGCTGGTGACAGGTTAGGGTGGTTGGGGTGTTTCTGGTGACGGGTTGGGGTGTTGCTGGTGACAGGTTAGGGTGGTTGGGGTGTTGCTGGTGACAGGTTAGGGTGGTTGGGGTGTTTCTGGTGACGGGTTGGGGTGTTGCTGGTGACAGGTTAGGGTGGCTGGGGTTTTTCTGGTGACAGGTTAGGGTGTTGCTGGTGACACGTTAGGGTGTTGCTGGTGACACGTTAGGGTGTTGCTGGTGACACGTTAGGGTGGCTGGGGTTTTTCTGGTGACAGGGTTAGGGTGTTGCTGGTGACACGTTAGGGTGTTGCTGGTGACACGTTAGGGTGTTGCTGGTGACACGTTAGGGTGTTGCTGGTGACACGTTAGGGTGTTGCAGGTGACACGTTAGGGTGTTGCAGGTGACACGTTAGGGTGTTGCTGGTGACACGTTAGGGTGTTGCTGGTGACGGGTTAGGGTGTTGCTGGTGACGGGTTAGGGTGTTGCTGGTGACGGGTTAGGGTGTTGCTGGTGACGGGTTAGGGTGTTGCTGGTGATGGGTTAGGGTGTTGCTGGTATTGGGTTAGGGTGTTGCTGGTGACAGGTTAGGGTGTTGCTGGTGACAGGTTAGGGTTGTTGTTGTGTTGCTGGTGACAGGTTAGGGTGGTTGGGGTGTTGCTGGTGACAGGTTAGGGTGTTGCTGGTGTCAGGTTGGGGTGTTGCTGGGCCCAGGTTGGGGTGTTGCTGGGACCAGGTTGGGGTGTTGCTGGGACCAGGTTGGGGTGTGCTGGGCCCAGGTTGGGGTGTTGCTGGGACCAGGTTGGGGTGTTGCTGGGACCAGGTTGGGGTGTTGCTGGGACACGGTTGGGGTGTTGCTGGGACAAGGTTGGGGTGTTGCTGGGACCAGGTTGGGGTGTTGCTGGGACCAGGTTGGGGTGTTGCTGGGACCAGGTTGGGGTGTTGCTGGGACCAGGTTGGGGTGTTGCTGGGACCAGGTTGGGGTGTTGCTGGGACCAGGTTGGGGTGTTGCTGGGTCCAGGTTGGGGTGTTGCTCGGACCAGGTAGGTGTGTTGCTGGGACCAGGTTGGGGTGTTGCTGGGACCCGGTTGGGGTGTTGCTGGGACCAGGTTGGGGTGTTGCTGGTGACAGGTTAGGGTGGTTGGGGTGTTGCTGGTGACAGGTTAGGGTGGTTGGGGTGTTGCTGGTGACAGGTTAGGGTGGTTGGGGTGTTTCTGGTGACAGGTTAGGGTGTTTCTGGAGATGGGTTAAGGTGGTTGGGGTGTTTCTGGTGACAGGTTGGGGTGTTGCTGGTGACAGGTTAGGGTGTTGCTGGTGGCAGGTTAGGGTGTTGCTGGTGACAGGTTAGGGTGTTGCTGGTGACAGGTTAGGGTGTTGCTGGTGACGGGTTAGGGTGTTGCTGGTGACGGGTTGGGGTGTTGCTGGTGACGGGTTGGGGTGTTGCTGGTGTCGGGTTGGGGTGTTGCTGGTGTCGGGTTGGGGTGTTGCTGGTGACAGGTTTGGGGGTTGGAGTGTTGCTGGTGACAGGTTAGGGGTTGGGGTGTTGCTGGTGACAGGTTAGGGTGGTTGGGGTGTTGCTGGTGACAGGTTAGGGTGTTGCTGGTGTCAGGTTGGGGTGTTGCTGGTGACAGGTTAGGGTGTTGCTGGTGACAGGTTAGGGTGTTTCTGGTGACAGGTTAGGGTGGTTGGGGTGTTGCTGGTGACAGGTTAGAGTGGTTGGGGTGTTTCTGGTGACGGGTTGGGGTGTTGCTGGTGACAGGTTAGGGTGGTTGGGGTGTTGCTGGTGACAGGTTAGGGTGGTTGGGGTGTTTCTGGTGACGGGTTGGGGTGTTGCTGGTGACAGGTTAGGGTGGTTGGGGTGTTGCTGGTGACAGGTTAGGGTGGTTGGGGTGTTTCTGGTGACGGGTTGGGGTGTTGCTGGTGACAGGTTAGGGTGGCTGGGGTTTTTCTGGTGACAGGTTAGGGTGTTGCTGGTGACACGTTAGGGTGTTGCTGGTGACACGTTGCTGGTGACACGTTAGGGTGTTGCTGGTGACACGTTAGGGTGTTGCTGGTGACACGTTAGGGTGTTGCTGGTGACACGTTAGGGTGTTGCAGGTGACACGTTAGGGTGTTGCAGGTGACAGGTTAGGGTGGTTGGGGTGTTGCTGGTGACAGGTTAGGGTGGTTGGGGTGTTGCTGGTGACAGGTTAGGGTGGTTGGGGTGTTTCTGGTGACAGGTTAGGGTGTTTCTGGAGATGGGTTAAGGTGGTTGGGGTGTTTCTGGTGACAGGTTGGGGTGTTGCTGGTGACAGGTTAGGGTGTTGCTGGTGACAGGTTAGGGTGTTGCTGGTGACAGGTTAGGGTGTTGCTGGTGACAGGTTAGGGTGTTGCTGGTGACGGGTTGGTGTTGCTGGTGACGGGTTGGGGTGTTGCTGGTGACGGGTTGGGGTGTTGCTGGTGTCGGGTTGGGGTGTTGCTGGTGTCGGGTTGGGGTGTTGCTGGTGACAGGTTTGGGGGTTGGAGTGTTGCTGGTGACAGGTTAGGGGTTGGGGTGTTGCTGGTGACAGGTTTGGTTGTTGCTGGTGACAGG
Organism: Oncorhynchus tshawytscha; assembly: GCF_018296145.1. Lineage (NCBI taxonomy): Eukaryota > Metazoa > Chordata > Actinopteri > Salmoniformes > Salmonidae > Oncorhynchus > Oncorhynchus tshawytscha. The sequence continues at coordinate 23,405 of NW_024609699.1, forward strand.
TTAGGGTGGTTGGGGTGTTGCTGGTGACAGGTTAGGGTGTTGCTGGTGTCAGGTTGGGGTGTTGCTGGTGACAGGTTAGGGTGTTGCTGGTGACAGGTTAGGGTGTTTCTGGTGACAGGTTAGGGTGGTTGGGGTGTTGCTGGTGACAGGTTAGAGTGGTTGGGGTGTTTCTGGTGACGGGTTGGGGTGTTGCTGGTGACAGGTTAGGGTGGTTGGGGTGTTGCTGGTGACAGGTTAGGGTGGTTGGGGTGTTTCTGGTGACGGGTTGGGGTGTTGCTGGTGACAGGTTAGGGTGGTTGGGGTGTTGCTGGTGACAGGTTAGGGTGGTTGGGGTGTTTCTGGTGACGGGTTGGGGTGTTGCAGGTGACAGGTTAGGGTGGCTGGGGTTTTTCTGGTGACAGGTTAGGGTGTTGCTGGTGACACGTTAGGGTGTTGCTGGTGACACGTTAGGGTGTTGCTGGTGACACGTTAGGGTGTTGCTGGTGACACGTTAGGGTGTTGCTGGTGACACGTTAGGGTGTTGCAGGTGACACGTTAGGGTGTTGCAGGTGACACGTTAGGGTGTTGCTGGTGACACGTTAGGGTGTTGCTGGTGACGGGTTGCTGGTGACGGGTTGTTGCTGGTGACGGGTTAGGGTGTTGCTGGTGACGGGTTAGGGTGTTGCTGGTGACGGGTTAGGGTGTTGCTGGTGATGGGTTAGGGTGTTGCTGGTATTGGGTTAGGGTGTTGCTGGTGACAGGTTAGGGTGTTGCTGGTGACAGGTTAGGGTTGTTGTTGTGTTGCTGGTGACAGGTTAGGGTGGTTGAGGTGTTGCTGGTGACAGGTTAGGGTGTTGCTGGTGACAGGTTAGGGTGGTTGAGGTGTTGCTGGTGACAGGTTAGGGTGTTGCTGGTGACAGGTTGGGGTGTTGCTGGGACCCAGGTTGGGTGTTTCTGGTGACAGGTTAGGGTGGTTGGGGTGTTTCTGGTGACAGGTTAGGGTGGTTGGGGTGTTTCTGGTGACAGGTTAGGGTGGTTGGGGTGTTGCTGGTGACAGGTTAGGGTGGTTGGGGTGTTGCTGGTGACAGGTTAGGGTGGTTGGGGTGTTTCTGGTGACAGGTTGGGGTGTTTCTGGTGACAGGTTAGGGTGGTTGGGGTGTTTCTGGTGACAGGTTGGGGTGTTTCTGGTGACAGGTTGGGGTGTTTCTGGTGACAGTTTAAGGTGGTTGGGGTGTTGCTGGTAACAGGTTAGGGTGGCTGGTGACAGGTTAGGGTGTTGCTGGTGACAGGTTAGGGTGTTGCTGGTGACAGGTTAGGGTGTTGCTGGTGACGGGTTAGGGTGTTGCTGGTGACGGGTTAGGGTGGTTGGGATGTTGCTGGTGACGGGTTATGGTGGTTGGGGTGTTTCTGGTGACGGGTTAGTGGTGTTGCTGGTGACAGGTTGGGGTGTTGCTGGTGACAGGTTGGGGTGTTGCTGGTGACAGGTTGGGGTGTTTCTGGAGATGGGTTAGGGTGGTTGGTGTTTCTGGTGACAGGTGCTGGTGACAGGTTAGGGTGTTGCTGGTGACAGGTTAGGGTGGTTGGGGTGTTTCTGGTGACAGGTTAGGGTGGTTGGGGTGTTTCTGGTGACAGGTTAGGGTGGTTGGGGTGTTTCTGGTGACAGGTTAGGGTGGTTGGGGTGTTTCTGGTGACAGGTTAGGGTGTTTGGGGTGTTTCTGGGGCCAGGTTGGGGTGTTTCTGGTGACAGGTTGGGGTGTTTCTGGTGACAGGTTGGGGTGTTTCTGGTGACAGGTTAGGGTGGTTGGGGTGTTTCTGGTGACAGGTTAGGGTGGTTGGGGTGTTTCTGGTGACAGGTTAGGGTGGTTGGGGTGTTTCTGGTGACAGGTTAGGGTGGTTGGGGTGTTTCTGGTGACAGGTTAGGGTGGTTGGGGTGTTTCTGGTGACAGGTTAGGGTGGTTGGGGTGTTTCTGGTGACAGGTTAGGGTGGTTGGGGTGTTTCTGGTGACGGGTTAGGGTGGTTGGGGTGTTTCTGGTGACGGGTTGGGGTGTTTCTGGTGACAGGTTAGGGTGGTTGGGGTGTTGCTGGTGACAGGTTAGGGTGGTTGGGGTGTTGCTGGTGACAGGTTAGGGTGTTGCTGGTGTCAGGTTGGGGTGTTGCTGGGCCCAGGTTGGGGTGTTGCTGGGACCAGGTTGGGGTGTTGCTGGGACCAGGTTGGGGTGTTGCTGGGGCCAGGTTGCTGGGCCCAGGGGTGTTGCTGGGCCCAGGTTGGGGTGTTGCTGGGCCCAGGTTGGGGTGTTGCTGGGCCCAGGTTGGGGTGTTGCTGGGACCAGGTTGGGGTGTTGCTGGGACCAGGTTGGGGTGTTGCTGGGACCAGGTTGGGGTGTTGCTGGGACCAGGTTGCTGGGACCAGGTTGGGGTGTTGCTGGGACCAGGTTGGGGTGTTGCTGGGACCAGGTTGGGGTGTTGCTGGTACCAGGTTGGGGTGTTGCTGGGTCCAGGTTGGGGTGTTGCTGGGTCCAGGTTGGGGTGTTGCTCGGACCAGGTAGGTGTGTTGCTGGGACCCGGTTGGGGTGTTGCTGGGACCAGGTTGGGGTGTTGCTGGTGACAGGTTAGGGTGGTTGGGGTGTTGCTGGTGACAGGTTAGGGTGGTTGGGGTGTTGCTGGTGACAGGTTAGGGTGGTTGGGGTGTTTCTGGTGACAGGTTAGGGTGTTTCTGGAGATGGGTTAAGGTGGTTGGGGTGTTTCTGGTGACAGGTTGGGGTGTTGCTGGTGACAGGTTAGGGTGTTGCTGGTGGCAGGTTAGGGTGTTGCTGGTGACAGGTTAGGGTGTTGCTGGTGACAGGTTAGGGTGTTGCTGGTGACGGGTTAGGGTGTTGCTGGTGACGGGTTGGGGTGTTGCTGGTGACGGGTTGGGGTGTTGCTGGTGTCGGGTTGGGGTGTTGCTGGTGTCGGGTTGGGGTGTTGCTGGTGACAGGTTTGGGGGTTGGAGTGTTGCTGGTGACAGGTTAGGGGTTGGGGTGTTGCTGGTGACAGGTTTGGTTGTTGCTGGTGACAGGTTAGGGTGGTTGGGGTGTTGCTGGTGACAGGTTAGGGTGTTGCTGGTGTCAGGTTGGGGTGTTGCTGGTGACAGGTTAGGGTGTTGCTGGTGACAGGTTAGGGTGTTTCTGGTGACAGGTTAGGGTGGTTGGGGTGTTGCTGGTGACAGGTTAGAGTGGTTGGGGTGTTTCTGGTGACGGGTTGGGGTGTTGCTGGTGACAGGTTAGGGTGGTTGGGGTGTTGCTGGTGACAGGTTAGGGTGGTTGGGGTGTTTCTGGTGACGGGTTGGGGTGTTGCTGGTGACAGGTTAGGGTGTTGCTGGTGACAGGTTAGGGTGGTGGGGTGTTTCTGGTGACGGGTTGGGGTGTTGCTGGTGACAGGTTAGGGTGGCTGGGGTTTTTCTGGTGACAGGTTAGGGTGTTGCTGGTGACACGTTAGGTGTTGCTGGTGACACGTTAGGGTATTACTGGTGACACGTTAGGGTGTTACTGGTGACACGTTAGGGTATTACTGGTGTTGTATTTACTGGTGACACGTTAGGGTGTTACTGGTGACACGTTAGGTGTTGCTGGTGACACGTTAGTATTACAGGTGTTGCTAGTGACGGGTTACTGGTGGTGTTGCTGGTGACGGGTTAGGGTGTTGCTGGTGACGGGTTAGGGTGTTGCTGGTGACGGGTTAGGGTGTTGCTGGTGACGGGTTAGGGTGTTGCTGGTGATGGGTTAGGGTGTTGCTGGTATTGGGTTAGGGTGTTGCTGGTGACAGGTTAGGGTGTTGCTGGTGACAGGTTAGGGTTGTTGTTGTGTTGCTGGTGACAGGTTAGGGTGGTTGAGGTGTTGCTGGTGACAGGTTAGGGTGTTGCTGGTGACAGGTTAGGGTGGTTGAGGTGTTGCTGGTGACAGGTTAGGGTGTTGCTGGTGACAGGTTGGGGTGTTGCTGGGACCCAGGTTGGGTGTTTCTGGTGACAGGTTAGGGTGGTTGGGGTGTTTCTGGTGACAGGTTAGGGTGGTTGGGGTGTTTCTGGTGACAGGTTAGGGTGGTTGGGGTGTTGCTGGTGACAGGTTAGGGTGGTTGGGGTGTTGCTGGTGACAGGTTAGGGTGGTTGGGGTGTTTCTGGTGACAGGTTGGGGTGTTTCTGGTGACAGGTTAGGGTGGTTGGGGTGTTTCTGGTGACAGGTTGGGGTGTTTCTGGTGACAGGTTGGGGTGTTTCTGGTGACAGTTTAAGGTGGTTGGGGTGTTGCTGGTAACAGGTTAGGGTGGCTGGTGACAGGTTAGGGTGTTGCTGGTGACAGGTTAGGGTGTTGCTGGTAACGGGTTAGGGTGTTGCTGGTGACGGGTTAGGGTGGTTGGGATGTTGCTGGTGACGGGTTATGGTGGTTGGGGTGTTTCTGGTGACGGGTTAGTGGTGTTGCTGGTGACAGGTTGGGGTGTTGCTGGTGACAGGTTGGGGTGTTGCTGGTGACAGGTTGGGGTGTTTCTGGAGATGGGTTAGGGTGGTTGGTGTTTCTGGTGACAGGTTGGGGTGTTGCTGGTGACAGGTTAGGGTGTTGCTGGTGGCAGGTTAGGGTGTTGCTGGTGGCAGGTTAGGGTGTTGCTGGTGACAGGTTAGGGTGTTTCTGGTGACAGGTTAGGGTGTTGCTGGTGACAGGTTAGGGTGTTGCTGGTGACAGGTTAGGGTGTTGCTGGTGACAGGTTAGGGTGTTGCTGGTGACAGGTTAGGGTGTTGCTGGTGACGGGTTAGGGTGTTGCTGGTGACAGGTTAGGTGGTTGGGATGTTGCTGGTGACCGGTTAGGGTGGTTGGGGTGTTGCTGGTGACAGGTTGGGGTGTTGCTGGTGACAGGTTGGGGTGTTGCTGGTGACGGGTTGGGGTGTTGCTGGTGACGGGTTGGGGTGTTGCTGGTGACGGGTTGGGGTGTTGCTGGTGACGGGTTGGGGTGTTGCTGGTGACGGGTTGGGTTGTTGCTGGTGACAGGTTAGGTTGTTGCTGGTGACAGCTTAGGTTGTTGCTGGTGACAGGTTAGGTTGTTGCTGGTGACAGGTTAGGGTGGCTGGGGAGTTGCTGGTGACAGGTTAGGGTGTTGCTGTTGACAGGTTAGGTGTTGCTGTTGACAGGTTAGGGTGTTGCTGGTGACACGTTAGGGTGTTGCTGGTGACACGTTAGGGTATTACTGGTGACACGTTAGGGTGTTGCTGGTGACACGTTAGGGTGTTACTGGTGACACGTTAGGGTGTTACTGGTGACACGTTAGGGTGTTGCTGGTGACGGGTTAGGGTGTTGCTGGTGACGGGTTAGGGTGTTGCTGGTGACGGGTTAGGGTGTTGCTGGTGACGGGTTACGGGTGTTGCTGGTGACGGGTTAGGGTGTTGCTGGTGATGGGTTAGGGTGTTGCTGGTGATGGGTTAGGGTGTTGCTGGTGACGGGTTAGGGTGTTGCTGGTGACAGGTTAGGGTGTTGCTGGTGACAGGTTAGGGTTGTTGTTGTGTTGCTGGTGACAGGTTGGGGTGTTGCTGGTGACAGGTTAGGGTGGTTGAGGTGTTGCTGGTGACAGGTTAGGGTGTTGCTGGTGACAGGTTGGGGTGTTGCTGGGACCAGGTTGGGTGTTTCTGGTGACAGGTTAGGGTGGTTGGGGTGTTTCTGGTGACAGGTTAGGGTGGTTGGGGTGTTTCTGGTGACAGGTTAGGGTGGTTGGGGTGTTGCTGGTGACAGGTTAGGGTGGTTGGGGTGTTGCTGGTGACAGGTTAGGGTGGTTGGGGTGTTTCTGGTGACAGGTTGGGGTGTTTCTGGTGACAGGTTAGGGTGGTTGGGGTGTTTCTGGTGACAGGTTGGGGTGTTTCTGGTGACAGGTTGGGGTGTTGCTGGTGACAGGTTAGGGTGTTGCTGGTGGCAGGTTAGGGTGTTGCTGGTGACAGGTTAGGGTATTGCTGGTGACAGTTTAGGGTGTTGCTGGTGACAGGTTAAGGTGGTTGGGGTGTTGCTGGTAACAGGTTAGGGTGGCTGGTGACAGGTTAGGGTGGCTGGGGTGTTGCTGGTGACAGGTTAGGGTGTTGCTGGTGGCAGGTTAGGGTGTTGCTGGTGACAGGTTAGGGTGTTGCTGGTGACGGGTTAGGGTGTTGCTGGTGACGGGTTAGGGTGTTGCTGGTGACGGGTTAGGGTGGTTGGGGTGTTTCTGGTGACGGGTTAGTGGTGTTGCTGGTGACAGGTTGGGGTGTTGCTGGTGACAGGTTAGGGTGTTGCTGGTGGCAGGTTAGGGTGTTGCTGGTGGCAGGTTAGGGTGTTGCTGGTGACAGGTTAGGGTGTTGCTGGTGACAGGTTAGGGTGTTGCTGGTGACAGGTTAGGGTGTTGCTGGTGACAGGTTAGAGTGTTGCTGGTGACAGGTTAGGGTGTTGCTGGTGACAGGTTAGGGTGTTGCTGGTGACGGGTTAGGGTGTTGCTGGTGACAGGTTAGGGTGGTTGGGATGTTGCTGGTGACCGGTTAGGGTGGTTGGGGTGTTGCTGGTGACAGGTTGGGGTGTTGCTGGTGACAGGTTGGGGTGTTGCTGGTGACAGGTTGGGGTGTTGCTGGTGACGGGTTGGGGTGTTGCTGGTGACGGGTTGGGGTGTTGCTGGTGACGGGTTGGGGTGTTGCTGGTGACGGGTTGGGGTGTTGCTGGTGACGGGTTGGGTTGTTGCTGGTGACAGGTTAGGTTGTTGCTGGTGACAGCTTAGGTTGTTGCTGGTGACAGGTTAGGTTGTTGCTGGTGACAGGTTAGGGTGGCTGGGGAGTTGCTGGTGACAGGTTAGGTGTTGCTGTTGACAGGTTAGGGTGTTGCTGGTGACACGTTAGGGTGTTGCTGGTGACACGTTAGGGTGTTGCTGGTGACACGTTAGGGTGTTGCACGGGTTAGGGTGTTGCTGGTGACGGGTTAGGGTGTTGCTGGTGACGGGTTAGGTGTTGCTGGTGACGGGTTAGGGTGTTGCTGGTGATGGGTTAGGGTGTTGCTGGTGATGGGTTAGGGTGTTGCTGGTGATGGGTTAGGGTGTTGCTGGTGACAGGTTAGGGTGTTGCTGGTGACAGGTTAGGGTTGTTGTTGTGTTGCTGGTGACAGGTTGGGGTGTTGCTGGTGACAGGTTAGGGTGGTTGAGGTGTTGCTGGTGACAGGTTAGGGTGTTGCTGGTGACAGGTTGGGGTGTTGCTGGGACCAGGTTGGGTGTTTCTGGTGACAGGTTAGGGTGGTTGGGGTGTTTCTGGTGACAGGTTAGGGTGGTTGGGGTGTTTCTGGTGACAGGTTAGGGTGGTTGGGGTGTTGCTGGTGACAGGTTAGGGTGGTTGGGGTGTTGCTGGTGACAGGTTAGGGTGGTTGGGGTGTATCTGGTGACAGGTTGGGGTGTTTCTGGTGACAGGTTAGGGTGGTTGGGGTGTTTCTGGTGACAGGTTGGGGTGTTTCTGGTGACAGGTTGGGGTGTTGCTGGTGACAGTTTAAGGTGGTTGGGGTGTTGCTGGTGACAGTTTAGGGTGTTGCTGGTGACAGGTTAGGGTGTTGCTGGTGACAGGTTAGGGTTGCTGGTGACAGTTTAGGGTGTTGCTGGTGACAGGTTAAGGTGGTTGGGGTGTTGCTGGTAACAGGTTAGGGTGGCTGGTGACAGGTTAGGGTGGCTGGGGTGTTGCTGGTGACAGGTTAGGGTGTTGCTGGTGGCAGGTTAGGGTGTTGCTGGTGACAGGTTAGGGTGTTGCTGGTGACAGGTTAGGGTGTTGCTGGTGACGGGTTAGGGTGTTGCTGGTGACGGGTTAGGGTGGTTGGGGTGTTTCTGGTGACGGGTTAGTGGTGTTGCTGGTGACAGGTTGGGGTGTTGCTGGTGACAGGTTGGGGTGTTGCTGGTGACAGGTTGGGGTGTTGCTGGTGACAGGTTGGGGTGTTGCTGGTGACAGGTTGGGGTGTTTCTGGAGATGGGTTAGGGTGGTTGGGGTGTTTCTGGTGACAGGTTGGGGTGTTGCTGGTGACAGGTTAGGGTGTTGCTGGTGGCAGGTTAGGGTGTTGCTGGTGACAGGTTAGGGTGTTGCTGGTGACAGGTTAGGGTGTTGCTGGTGACAGGTTAGGGTGTTGCTGGTGACAGGTTAGGGTGTTGCTGGTGACAGGTTAGGGTGTTGCTGGTGACAGGTTAGAGTGTTGCTGGTGACAGGTTAGAGTGTTGCTGGTGACAGGTTAGGGTGTTGCTGGTGACAGGTTAGGGTGTTGCTGGTGACGGGTTAGGGTGTTGCTGGTGACAGGTTAGGGTGGTTGGGATGTTGCTGGTGACGGGTTATGGTGGTTGGGGTGTTTCTGGTGACGGGTTAGGGGTGTTGCTGGTGACAGGTTAGGGTGTTGCTGGTGACAGGTTAGGGTGGTGCTGGTGACAGGTTAGGGTGGTGCTGGTGACCGGTTAGGGTGGTTGGGGTGTTGCTGGTGACAGGTTGGGGTGTTGCTGGTGACAGGTTGGGGTGTTGCTGGTGACGGGTTGGGGTGTTGCTGGTGACGGGTTGGGGTGTTGCTGGTGACGGGTTGGGGTGTTGCTGGTGACGGGTTGGGGTGTTGCTGGTGACGGGTTGGGGTGTTGCTGGTGACGGGTTGGGTTGTTGCTGGTGACAGGTTAGGTTGTTGCTGGTGACAGCTTAGGTTGTTGCTGGTGACAGGTTAGGTTGTTGCTGGTGACAGGTTAGGGTGGCTGGGGTGTTGCTGGTGACAGGTTAGGGTGTTGCTGTTGACAGGTTAGGGTGTTGCTGGTGACAGGTTAGGTTGTTGCTGGTGACAGGTTGGGGTGTTGCTGGTGACAGGTTGGGGTGTTGCTGGTGACAGGTTGGGGTGTTTCTGTTGACAGGTTAGGGTGGTTGGGGTGTTGCTGGTGACAGGTTAGCGTGGTTGGGGTGTTGCTGGTGACAGGTTAGGGTGTTGCTGGTGACAGGTTAGGGTGGTTGGGGTGTTGCTGGGGTAGGGTGGGGTGTTTCTGGTGACAGGTTGGGGTGTTTCTGGTGACAGGTTGGGGTGTTTCTGGTGACAGGTTGGGGTGTTTCTGGTGACAGGTTAGGGTGTTTCTGGTGACAGGTTAGGGTGTTTCTGGTGACAGGTTAGGGTGGTTGGGGTGTTGCTGGTGACAGGTTAGAGTGGTTGGGGTGTTGCTGGTTTGGGTGTTGCTGGTGACAGGTTAGAGTGGTTGGGGTGTTTCTGGTGACGGGTTGGGGTGTTGCTGGTGACAGGTTAGGGTGGCTGGGGTTTTTCTGGTGACAGGTTAGGGTGTTGCTGGTGACACGTTAGGGTGTTGCTGGTAACACGTTAGGGTGTTGCTGGTGACACGTTAGGGTGTTGCTGGTGACGGGTTAGGGTGTTGCTGGTGACGGGTTAGGGTGTTGCTGGTGACAGGTTAGGGTTGTTGTTGTGTTGCTGGTGACAGGTTAGGGTGGTTGGGGTGTTGCTGGTGACAGGTTAGGGTGGTTGAGGTGTTGCTGGTGACAGGTTAGGGTGTTGCTGGTGACAGGTTGGGGTGTTGCTGGGTCCAGGTTGGGTGTTTCTGGTGACAGGTTAGGGTGGTTGGGGTGTTTCTGGTGACAGGTTAGGGTGGTTGGGGTGTTTCTGGTGACAGGTTAGGGTGGTTGGGGTGTTGCTGGTGACAGGTTAGGGTGGTTGGGGTGTTTCTGGTGACAGGTTGGGGTGTTTCTGGTGACAGGTTGGGGTGTTTTTGGTGACAGGTTAGGGTGTTGCTGGTGCCAGGTTAGGGTATTGCTGGTGACAGGTTAGGGTGTTGCTGGTGACAGGTTAGGGTGTTGCTGGTGACAGGTTAAGGTGGTTGGGGTGTTGCTGGTAACAGGTTAGGGTGGCTGGTGACAGGTTAGGGTGGCTGGGGTGTTGCTGGTGACAGGTTAGGGTGTTGCTGGTGGCAGGTTAGGGTGTTGCTGGTGACAGGTTAGGGTGTTGCTGGTGACAGGTTAGGGTGTTGCTGGTGACAGGTTGGGGTGTTGCTGGTGACAGGTTGGGGTGGTTGGGGTGTTGCTGGTGACGGGTTAGGGTGTTGCTGGTGACAGGTTAGGGTGGTTGGGGTGTTGCTGGTGACAGGTTAGGGTGGTTGGGGTTTTGCTGGTGACGGGTTAGGGTGTTGCTGGTGACAGGTTAGGGTGGTTGGGGTGTTGCTGGTGATGGGTTATGGTGGTTGGGGTGTTTCTGGTGACGGGTCAGGGGTGTTGCTGGTGACGGGTTAGGGGTGTTGCTGGTGACAGGTTGGGGTGTTGCTGGTGACAGGTTGGGGTGTTGCTGGTGACAGGTTGGGGTGTTGCTGGTGTCAGGTTGGGGTGTTGCTGGTGACAGGTTGGGGTGGTTGGGGTGTTGCTGGTGACAGGTTGGGGTGTTGCTGGTGACAGGTTGGGGTGGTTGGGGTGTTTCTGGTGACAGGTTAGGGTGGTTGGGGTGTTTCTGGTGACAGGTTAGGGTGGTTGGGGTGTTTCTGGTGACAGGTTAGGGTGGTTGGGGTGTTTCTGGTGACAGGTTGGGGTGTTTCTGGTGACAGGTTAGGGTGTTACTGGTGACAGGTTAGGGTGTTGCTGGTAACAGGTTAGGGTGTTTCTGGTGACAGGTTAGGGTGGTTGGGGTGTTGCTGGTGACAGGTTAGAGTGGTTGGGGTGTTTCTGGTGACGGGTTGGGGTGTTGCTGGTGACAGGTTAGGGTGGCTGGGGTTTTGCTGGTGACAGGTTAGGGTGTTGCTGGTGACAGGTTAGGGTGTTGCTGGTGACAGGTTAGGGTGTTGCTGGTGACACGTTAGGGTGTTGCTTTTGACAGTTTAGGGTGTTGCTGGTGACAGGTTAGGGTGTTGCTGGTGACAGGTTAGGGTGGTTGGGGTGTTGCTGGTGACGGGTTATTGTGGTTTGGGTGTTGCTGGTGACAGGTTAGAGTGGTTGGGGTGTTTCTGGTGACGGGTTGGGGTGTTGCTGGTGACAGGTTAGGGTGGCTGGGGTTTTTCGGGTGACAGGTTAGGGTGTTGCTGGTGACAGGTTGGGGTGTTGCTGGTGACAGGTTGGCGTGTTGCTGGTGACAGGTTGGGGTGTTGCTGGTGACAGGTTGGGGTGTTGCTGGTGACAGGTTGGGTTGTTGCTGGTGACAGGTTGGGGTGTTGCTGGTGTCAGGTTGGGGTGTTGCTGGTGACAGGTTGGGGTGTTGCTGGTGACAGGTTGTGGTGTTGCTGGTGACAGGTTGGGGTGTTGCTGGTGACAGGTTGGGGGGTGTTGCTGGTGACGGGTTGGGGTGTTGCTGGTGACGGGTTGGGGGGTTGGGGTGGGGTGTTGCTGGTGGCGGGTTGGGGTGTTGCTGGTAACGGGTTGGGGTGTTGCTGGTGGCGGGTTGGGGTGTTTCTGGTGACGGGTTGGGGTGTTTCTGGTGACGGGTTGGGTTGTTGCTGGTGACAGGTTGGGGTGTTGCTGGTGACGGGTTGGGGTGTTTCTGGTGACAGGTTGGGGTGTTGCTGGTGTCAGGTTGGGGTGTTGCTGGTGTCAGGTTGGGGTGTTGCTGGTGTCAGGTTGGGGTGTTGCTGGTGTCAGGTTGGGGTGTAGATGGTGTCAGGTTGGGGTGTTGCTGGTGACAGGTTGGGGTGTTGCTGGTGACAGGTTGGGGTGGTTGCTGGTGACAGGTTAGGGTGGTTGGGGTGTTTCTGGTGACTGGTTAGGGTGGTTGGGGTGTTTCTGGTGACGGGTTGGGGTGTTTCTGGTGACAGGTTATTAGGGTGTTGCTGGTGACAGGTTAGGGTGTTGCTGGTGACAGGTTAGGGTGTTGCTGGTGACAGGTTAGGGTGTTGCTGGTGACAGGTTAGGGTGGTTGGGGTGTTTCTGGTGACAGGTTGTGACAGGTGTTTCTGGTGACAGGTTAGGGTGGTTGGGGTGTTTCTGGTGACAGGTTGGGGGTTGACAGGGGTGGTTGGGGTGTTTCTGGTGACAGGTTGGGGTGTTGCTGGTGACAGGTTAGGGTGGTTGGGGTGTTTCTGGTGACAGGTTGGGGTGTTTCTGGTGACAGGTTGGGGTGTTGCTGGTGACAGGTTAGGGTGGTTGGGGTGTTTCTGGTGACAGGTTGGGGTGTTTCTGGTGACAGGTTGGGGTGTTTCTGGTGACAGGTTAGGGTGGTTGGGGTGTTTCTGGTGACAGGTTGGGGTGTTTCTGGTGACAGGTTAGGGTGGTTGGGGTGTTTCTGGTGACAGGTTAGGGTGGTTGGGGTGTTTATGGTGACAGGTTGGGGTGTTTCTGGTGACAGGTTAGGGTGGTTGGGGTGTTTCTGGTGACAGGTTGGGGTGTTGCTGGTGCCAGGTTAGGGTGGTTGGGGTGTTGCTGGTGACAGGTTAGGGTGGTTGGGGTGTTGCTGGTGACAGGTTAGGGTGGTTGGGGTGTTTCTGGTGACAGGTTAGGGTGGTTGGGGTGTTGCTGGTGACAGGTTAGGGTGGGTGGGGTGTTTCTGGTGACGGGTTGGGGTGTTGCTGGTGACGGGTTAGGGTGGTTGGGGTGTTTCTGGTGACAGGTTAGGGTGTTGCTGGTGACTGGTTAGGGTGTTGCTGGTGCCCCTGTTGTGATGGGTTAGGGTTTTTGGGTGTTATGATGGGTTGTGGTGTTTGGGGTGTTGTGATGGGATAGGGTATTTTGGGTGTTGTGATGGGTTGTGGTGTTTGGGGTGTTGTGATGGGATAGGGTATTTTGTGTGTTGTGATGGGTTAGGGTATTTTGGGTGTTGTGATGGGTTGTGGTGTTTGGGGTGTTGTGATGGGATAGGGTATTTTGTGTGTTGTGATGGGTTGTGGTGTTTGGGGTGTTGTGATGGGTTAGGGGTATTTTGGGTGTTGTGATGGGTTGTGGTGTTTAGGTTAGTGTATTTTGGGTGTTGTGATGGGTTAGGGGTGTTGTGATGGGTTAGGGTATTTTGGATGTTGCGATGGGTTAGGGTATTTTGGATGTTGTGATGGGTTAGGGTATTTTGGGTGTTGTGATGGGTTAGGGTATTTTGGGTATTGTGATGGGTTAGGGTTTTTTGGGTGTTGTGATGGGTTAGGGTTTTTTGGGTGTTGTGATGGGTTAGGGTTTTTTGGGTGCTGCTATTTACTTTAGAAGACACATTGTCCTGTTGTTGATGGTGATGTTGTTACTGTCGGGGGTCTGTGAGTTTCTCTACTATACCTACTAATGTGGTTCTCTGTTTTCAGCATTTTGTTAGATGAAGCTGGACACATCAAGTTAACAGGTATGACCTGCTCTCTGTCTGGGCTGTGTGCTGTGGTGCTTCAGGAGATTATGTTGTGTGTTTCTGTTTGAGCTAAAATAAAGAGGTGGTTGTGCATTTCAGACTTTGGGTTGAGTAAGGAGTCCGTGGATGTTGATAAGAAGGCCTATTCATTCTGTGGAACGGTGGAGTACATGGCTCCTGAGGTTGTCAACAGAAGAGGACACACACAGAGTGCTGACTGGTGGAGTCTAGGAGTACTCATGGTAAACACACCCACACCTCTACATCACCTGTACCTGTAACCCCAGTCTAATGTCTCTACCTGTACATCTACATCACCTGTACCTGTAACCCCAGCCTAATGTCTCTACCTGTACCTCTACATCACCTGTACCTGTAACCCTAGTCTAAATTATCTACCTGTACCTATAACCCCAGTCTAGTGTATCTACCTGTACCTCTACATCACCTGTACCTGTAACCCCAGCCTAATGTCTCTACCTGTACCTCTACATCACCTGTACCTATAACCCCAGCCTAATGTCTCTACCTGTATATAACCTGTACCTATAACCCCAGCCTAATGTCTCTACCTGTACCTCGACATCACCTGTACCTGTAACCCCAGCCTAATGTCTGTACCTGTACCTCTACATCACCTGTACCTATAACCCCAGACTAATGTCTTTACATGTACCTATAACCCCAGCCTAATGTCTCTACCTGTATCTAACCTGTACCTATAACCCCAGCCTAATGTCTCTACCTGTATATAACCTGTACCTATAACCCCAGTCTAGTGTATCTACCTGTACCTCTACATCACCTGTACCTATAACCCCAGCCTAATGTCTTTACCTGTATCTAACCTGTACCTATAACCCCAGCCTAATGTCTCTACCTGTATATAACCTGTACCTATAACCCCAGCCTAATGTCTCTACCTGTATCTAACCTGTACCTATAACCCCAGCCTAATGTCTGTACCTGTACCCCTACATCACCTGTACCTATAACCCCAGCCTAATGTCTTTACCTGTATCTAACCTGTACCTATAACCCCAGCCTAATGTCTGTACCTGTACCTCTACATCACCTGTATCTATAACCCCAGCCTAATGTCTTTACCTGTACCTGTAACCCTAGCCTAATGTCTTTACCTGTATCTAACCTGTACCTGTAACCCCAGTCTAATGTCTCTACCTGTACCTCCACATCACCTGTACCTATAACCCCAGCCTAATGTCTCTACCTGTATCTAACCTGTACCTGTAACCCCAGTCTAATGTCTCTACCTGTACCTCTACATCAACTGTACCTGTAACCCCAGCCTAATGTCTCTACCTGTACCTCTACATCACCTGTACCTGTAACCCCAGCCTAATGTCTCTACCTGTACCTCTACATCACCTGTACCTATAACCCCAGCCTAATGTCTCTACCTGTATCTAACCTGTACCTGTAACCCCAGTCTAATGTCTCTACCTGTACCTCTACATCACCTGTACCTGTAACCCCAGCCTAATGTTTCTACCTGTACATCACCTGTACCTACAACCCCAGCCTAGTGTCTCTCTACCTGTACCTATAGCCCCAGCCTAATGTCTCTACCTGTATCTAACCTGTACCTGTAACCCCAGTCTAATGTCTCTACCTGTACCTCTACATCACCTGTACCTGTAACCCCAGCCGAATGTCTCTACCTGTACCTCTACATCACCTGTACCTGTAACCCCAGCCTAATGTCTCTACCTGTACCTCTACATCACCTGTACCTGTAACCCCAGCCTAATGTCTCTACCTGTACCTCCACATCACCTGTACCTATAACCCCAGCCTAATGTCTCTACCTGTATCTAACCTGTACCTGTAACCCCAGTCTAATGTCTCTACCTGTACCTCTACATCACCTGTACCTGTAACTCCAGCCTAATGTCTCTACCTGTACCTCTACATCACCTGTACCTGTAACCCCAGCCTAATGTCTCTACCTGTACCTCTACATCACCTGTACCTGTAACCCCAGTCTAGTGTCTCTATCTGTACTTCTACATCACCTGTACCTATAACCCCAGCCTAATGTCTCTACCTGTACCTATAACCCCAGCCCAATGTCTCTACCTGGATCTAACCTGTACCTATAACCCCAGCCTAATGTCTCTACCTGTATATAACCTGTACCTATAACCCCAGCCTGATGTCTCTACCTGTATCTAACCTGTACCTATAACCCCAGCCTAATGCCTGTACCCCTACATCACCTGTACCCCTACATCACCTGTACCTATAACCCCAGCCTAATGTCTTTACCTGTATCTAACCTGTACCTATAACCCCAGCCTAATGTCTGTATCTATAACCCCAGCCTAATGTCTGTACCTGTATCTAACCTGTACATTTAACGTCAGCCTAATGTCTTTACCTGTATCTGTAACCCCAGCCTAATGTCTTTACCTGTATCTAACTTGTACCTGTAACCCTAGTCTAGTGTCTCTACCTGTACCTCTACATCACCTGTACCTATAACCCCAGCCTAATGTCTTTACCTTTATCTAACTTGTACCTTTAACCCTAGTCTAGTGTCTCTACCTGTACCTCTACATCACCTGTACCTATAACCCCAGCCTAATGTCTGTACCTGTGTCTAACCTGTAGCTATAACCCCAGCCTAATGTATCTACCTGTATCTAACCTGTATCTATAACCCCAGCCTAATTTATTTACCTGTAGCTATAACCCCAGCCTAATGTCTTTACCTGTATCTAACCTGTACCTATAACCCCAGCCTAATGTCTCTACCTGTATCTAACCTGTACCTATAACCCCAGCCTAATGTCTGTACCTGTACCTCTACATCACCTGTACCGATAACCCCAGCCTAATGTCTCTACCTGTACCTATAGCCCCAGTCTAGTGTCTCTACCTGTACCTCTACATCACCTGTACCGATAACCCCAGCCTAATGTCTGTATCTATAACCCCAGCCTAATGTCTTTACCTGTATCTAACCTGTACCTGTAACCCCAGCCTAATGTCTGTACCTGTACCTCTACATCACCTGTACCTATAACCCCAGCCTAATGTCTCTACCTGTACCTATAACCCCAGCCTGATGTCTCTACCTGTATCTAACTTGTACCTATAACCCCAGCCTAATGTCTGTACCTGTGTCTAACCTGTACCTATAACCCCAGCCTAATGCATCTACCTGTATCTAACCTGTATCTATAACCCCAGCCTAATGTATCTACCTGTATCTAACCTGTACCTGTAACCCCAGCCTAATGTATTTACCTGTAGCTATAACCCCAGCCTAATGTCTTTACCTGTATCTAACCTGTACCTATAACCCCAGCCTAATGTCTCTAACCTGTACCTATAACCCCAGCCTAATGTCTGTACCTGTATCTAACCTCTACCTGTTACCCCTTCCTAATGTCTTTACCTGTATCTGTAACCACAGCCTAATGTCTCTACCTGTATCTAACCTGTACCTATAACCCCAGCTTAATGTCTGTACCTGTACCCCTACAATACCTGTACCTATAACCCCAGCCTAATGTCTCTACCTGTATCTAACCTGTACCTATAACCCCAGCTTAATGTCTGTACCTGTACCCCTACAATACCTGTACCTATAACCCCAGCCTAATGTATGTACCTGTACCCCTACATCACCTGTACCTATAACCCCAGCCTAATGTCTTTACCTGTATCTAACCTGTACCTATAACCCCAGCCTAATGTCTCTACCTGTATCTAATCTGTACATGTAACCCCAGCCTAATGTCTGTACCTGTAACCCCAGCCTAATGTCTTTGCCTGTATCTGTAGCCCCCGCCTAATGTCTTTACCTGTATCTAACTTGTACCTGTAACCCCAGCCTAATGTCTCTACCTGTAACCCCAGCCTAATGTATCTACCTGTACCTCTACATCACCTGTACCTGTAACCCCAGTCTAATGTTTCTACCTGTAACTCCAGCCTAATGTCTGTACCTGTAACCCCAGCCTAATGTCTTTACCTGTATCTGTAACCCCAGCCTAATGTCTTTACCTGTATCTAACCTGTATCTGTAACCCCAGCCTCATATCTCTACCTGTATCTAACCTGTACCTATAACCCCAGCCTAATGTCTCTACCTGTACCTCTACATCACCTGTACCTATAACCCCAGCCTAATGTCTTTACCTGTATCTAACCTGTATCTGTAACCCCAGCCTCATATCTCTACCTGTATCTAACCTGTACCTATAACCACAGCCTAATGACTGTACCTGTATCTAACCTGTACCTATAACCCCATCCTAATGTCTGTACCTGTACCTCTACATCACCTGTACCTATAACCCCAGCCTAATGTCTTTACCTGTATCTAACCTGTACCTATAACCCCAGCCTAATGTCTCTACCTGTATCTAACCTGTACCTATAACCCCATCCTAATGTCTGTACCTGTACCTCTACATCACCTGTACCTATAACCCCAGCCTAATGTCTGTATCTGTATCTATAACCCCAGCCTAATGTCTCTACCTGTATCTAACCTGTACCTGTAACCCCAGCCTAATGTCTGTACCTCTACATCACCTGTACCTATAACCCCAGCCTTATGTCTGTATCTGTATCTGTAACCCCAGCCTAATGTCTCTACCTGTATCTAACCTGTACCTGTAACCCCAGCCTAATGTCTGTACCTCTACATCACCTGTACCTATAACCCCAGCCTAATGTCTGTATCTGTATCTGTAACCACAGCCTAATGTCTGTCTCTCCTCTCTGTATAGTTTGAAATGCTGACTGGGACGTTACCATTCCAGGGCAAAGACCGCAATGAGACCATGAACATGATCCTTAAGTAAGTCAACCACACTGTACTGTACTGTTATTGGAGTCAACCACACTGTACTGTTATTGGAGTCAACCACACTGTACTGTTATTGGAGTCAAACACACTGTACTGTTATTGGAGTCAACCACACTGTACTGTTATTGGTGTCAACCGTACTGTACTGTTATTGGAGTCAACCACACTGTACTGTTATTGGAGTCAACCGTACTGTACTGTTATTGGAGTCAACCACACTGTACTGTTCTTGGTGTCAACCACACTGTACTGTTTTTGGAGTCAACCACACTGTACTGTACTGTTCTTGGTGTCAACCTGTACTGTTATTGGAGTCAACCACACTGTACTGTTATTGGTGTCAATCACACTGTACTGTACTGTTCTTGGTGTCAATCACACTGTACTGTACTGTTATTGGAGTCAACCACACTGTACTGTACTGTTCTTGGAGTCAACCACACTGTACTGCACTGTTATTGGTGTCAACCACACTGTACTGTACTGTTCTTGGTGTCAATCACACTGTACTGTACTGTTATTGGAGTCAACCACACTGTACTGCACTGTTATTGGTGTCAACCACACTGTACTGTACTGTTCTTGGTGTCAATCACACTGTACTGTACTGTTATTGGTGTCAACCACACTGTACTGCACTGTTATTGGAGTCAACCACACTGTACTGTACTGTTATTGGAGTCAACCACACTGTACTGCACTGTTATTGGTGTCAACCACACTGTACTGTACTGTTCTTGGTGTCAATCACACTGTACTGTACTGTTCTTGGTGTCAATCACACTGTACTGTACTGTTATTGGAGTCAACCACACTGTACTGTTATTGGAGTCGACCACTCTGTACTGTTATTGGAGTCGACCACACTGTACTGTTATTGGAGTCGACCACACTGTACTGTTAATGGAGTCAACCACACTGTACTGTTATTGGTGTCAACCACACTGTACTGTTATTGGTGTCAACCACACTGTACTGTTATTGGTGTCAACCACACTGTACTGTTATTGGTGTCAACCTGTACTGTACTGTTATTGGAGTCAACCTGTACTGTACTGTTATTGGTGTCAACCTGTACTGTACTGTTATTGGAGTCAACCTGTACTGTACTGTTATTGGAGTCAACTACACTGTACTGTTATTGGTGTCAACCTGTACTGTACTGTTATTGGAGTCAACCACACTGTACCGTAGTGTTATTGGAGTCAACCACACTGTACGGTTATTAGAGTCAACTACACTGTACTGTACTGTTATTGGTGTCAACCTGTACTGTACTGTTATTGGTGTCAACCACACTGTACTGTTATTGGTGTCAACCACACTGCACTGTTATTGGAGTCAACCACACTGTACTGTTATTGGAGTCAACTACACTGTACTGTCGTGTTATTTGAGTCAACCTGTACTGTACTGTTATTCAAATCAAATCAAATTTATTTATATAGCCCTTCGTACATCAGCTGATATCTCAAAGTGCTGTACAGAAACCCAGCCTAAAACCCCAAACAGCAAGCAATGCAGGTGTAGAAGCACGGTGGCTAGGAAAAACTCCCTAGAAAGGCCAAAACCTAGGAAGAAACCTAGAGAGGAACCAGGCTATGTGGGGTGGCCAGTCCTCTTCTGGCTGTGCCGGGTGGAGATTATAACAGAACATGGCCAAGATGTTCAAATGTTCATAAATGACCAGCATGGTCCAATAATAATAAGGCAGAACAGTTGAAACTGGAGCAGCAGCACGGCCAGGTGGACAGCAAGGAGTCATTATGTCAGGTAGTCCTGAGGAGAGAGGGAGAGGGGGAGAGAGACAGACAGACAGACAGACAGACAGACAGACAGACAGACAGACAGACAGACAGACAGACGAGAAGTACTCCAGATATAACAAATAAATACTGGAGGCTGAGACAGGAGGGGTCAGGAGACACTGTGGCCCCATCCGAGGACACCCCCGGACAGGGCCAAATAGGAAGGATATAACCCACCCACTTTGCCAAAGCACAGCCCCCCACACCACTAGAGGGATATCTTCAACCACCAACTTACCATCCTGAGACAAGGCTGAGTATAGCCCACAAAGATCTCCGCCACGGCACAACCCAAGGGGGGGGGGGGCGCCAACCCAGACAGGATGATCACATCAGTGACTCAACCCACTCAGGTGACGCACCCCTCCCAGGGACGGTATGAAAGAGCCCCAGTAAGCCAGTGACTCAGCCCCTGTACTAGGGTTAGAGGCAGAGAATCCCAGTGGAAAGAGGGGAACCGGCCAGGCAGAGACAGCAAGGGCGGTTCGTTGCTCCAGAGCCTTTCCGTTCACCTTCCCACTCCTGGGCCAGACTACACTCAATCATATGACCCACTGAAGAGATGAGTCTTCAGTAAAGACTTAAAGGTTGAGACCGAGTTTGCGTCTCTGACATGGGTAGGCAGACCGTTCCATAAAAATGGAGCTCTATAGGAGAAAGCCCTGCCTCCAGCTGTTTGCTTAGAAATTCTAGGGACAATTAGGAGGCCTGCGTCTTGTGACCGTAGCGTACGTGTAGGTACAGTGCCTTGCGAAAGTATTCAGCCCCCTTGAACTTTGCGACCTTTTGCCACATTTCAGGCTTCAAACATAAAGATATAAAACTGTATTTTTTGTGAAGAATCAACAAGTGGGACACAATCATGAAGTGAAACTTTTTTAACAAATCAAAAACTGAAAAATTGGGCGTGCAAAATTAGCACGGCAGTTTTCAGTTCTTTCCACAGATTCTCGATTGGATTCAGGTCTGGACTTTGACTTGGCCATTCTAACACCTGGATATGTTTATTTTTGAACCATTCCATTGTAGATTTTGCTTTATGTTTTGGATCATTGTCTTGTTGGAAGACAAATCTCCGTCCCAGTCTCAGGTCTTTTGCAGACTCCATCAGGTTTTCTTCCAGAATGGTCCTGTATTTGGCTCCATCCATCTTCCCATCAATTTTAACCATCTTCCCTGTCCCTGCTGAAGAAAAGCAGGCCCAAACCATGATGCTGCCACCACCATGTTTGACAGTGGGGATGGTGTGTTCGGGGTGATGAGCTGTGTTGCTTTTACGCCAAACATAACGTTTTGCATTGTTGCCAAAAAGTTCAATTTGGTTTCATCTGACCAGAGCACCTTCTTCCACATGTTTGGTGTGTCTCCCAGGTGGCTTGTGGCAAACTTTAAACAACACTTTTTATGGATATCTTTAAGAAATGGCTTTCTTCTTGCCACTCTTCCATAAAGGCCAGATTTGTGCAATATACGACTGATTGTTGTCCTATGGACAGAGTCTCCCACCTCAGCTGTAGACCTCTGCAGTTCATCCAGAGTGATCATGGGCCTCTTGGCTGCATCTCTGATCAGTCTTCTCCTTGTATGAGCTGAAAGTTTAGAGGGACGGCCAGGTCTTGGTAGATTTGCAGTGGTCTGATACTCCTTCCATTTCAATATTATCGCTTGCACAGTGCTCCTTGGGATGTTCAAAGCTTGGGAAATCTTTTTGTATCCAAATCCGGCTTTAAACTTCTTCACAACAGTATCTCGGACCTGCCTGGTGTGTTCCTTGTTCTTCATGATGCTCTCTGCACTTTTAACGGACCTCTGAGACTATCACAGTGCAGGTGCATTTATACGGAGACTTGATTACACACAGGTGGATTGTATTTATCATCATTAGTCATTTAGGTCAACATTGGATCATTCAGAGATCCTCACTGAACTTCTGGAGAGAGTTTGCTGCACTGAAAGTAAAGGGGCTGAATAATTTTGCACGCCCAATTTTTCAGTTTTTGATTTGTTAAAAAAGTTTGAAATATCCAATATGTCGTTCCACTTCATGATTGTGTCCCACTTGTTGTTGATTCTTCACAAAAAAATAGAAAAATAGTCCAGAGTAATGCCGAGGCCCTTCACAGTTTTATTTGAGATGACTGTACAACCATTAAGATTAATTGTCAGATTCAACAGAAGATCTCTTTGTTTCTTGGGACCTAGAATAAGCATCTCTGTTTTGTCCGAGTTTAAAAGTAGAAAGTTTGCCGCCATCCACTTCCTTATGTCTGAAACACATGCTTCTAGCAAGGGCAATTTTGGGGCTTCACCATGTTTCAGTGAAATGTACAGCTGTGTGTCATCCGCATAGCAGTGAAAGTTAACATTATGTTTTCGAATGACATCCCCAAGAGGTAAAATATGTAGTGAAAACCATAGTGGTCCTAAAACGGAACCTTGAGGAACACCAAAATTTACAGTTGATTTGTCAGGACAAACCATTCACAGAGACAAACTGATATCTTTCCGACAGATAAGATCTAAACCAGGCCAGAACATGTCCGTGTACACCAATTTGGGTTTCCAATCTCTCCAAAAGAATGTGGTGATCGACGGTATCAAAAGCAGCACTAAGGTCTAGGAGCACGAGGACAGATGCAGAGCCTCGGTTTGATGCCATTAAAAGGACATTTACCACCTTCACAAGTGCCGTCTCAGTGCTATGATGGGGTCTAAAACCAGACTGAAGCATTTCGTATTCATTGTTTGTCTTCAGGAAGGCAGTGAGTTGCTGCGCAACATCTTTTTCTAAAAATTCTGAGAGGAATGGAAGATTCAATATAGGCCGATAGTTTTTAATATTTTCTGGGTGAAGGTTTGTTTTTTTAAAGAGAGGCTTTATTACTGCCACATCCGGTGGATAGAGAGCCGTTTATTATGTTCAACATAGGAGGGCCAAGCACAGGAAGCAGCTCTTTCAGTAGTTTAGTTGAAATAGGGTCCAGTATGCAGCTTGAAGGTTTAGAGGCCATGATTATTTTCATCATTGTGTCAAGAGATATAGTACTAAAACACTTGAGCGTCTCTCTTGATCCTAGGTCCTGGGAGAGTTGTGCAGACTCAGGACAACTGAGCTTTGAAGCAATACGCAGATTTAAAGAGGAGTCCGTCATTTGCTTTCCAATAATCATGATCTTTTCCTCAAAGAAGTTCATGAATTTATCACTGCTAAAGTGAAAGCCATCCTCTCTTGGGGAATGCTGCTTTTTAGTTAGCTTTGCGACAGTATCAAAAAGGAATTTCGGATTGTTCTTATTTTCCTCAATTAAGTTAGAAAAATAGGATGATCGAGCAGCAGTAAGGGGTCTTCGGTACTGCACGGTACTGTCTTTCCAAGCTAGTCGGAAGACTTCCAGTTTGGTGTGGCGCCATTTCCGTTCCTATTTTCTGGAAGCTTGCTTCAGAGCTCGGGTTTTTTCTGTGTACCAGGGAGCTAGTTTCTTATGAGAAATGTTTTTAGTTTTTAGGGGTGCAACTGCATCTAGGGTATTGCGCAAGGTTAAATTGAGTTCCTCAGTTAGGTGCTTAACTGATTTTTGTCCTCTGGCGTCCTTGGGTAGACAGAGGGAATCTGGAAGGACATCAAGGAATCTTTGTGTTGTCTGTGAATTTATAGCACGACTTTTCATGTTCCTTGGTTGGGGTCTGAGCAGATTATTTGTTGCAATTGCAAACGTAATAAAATGGTGGTCCGACAGTCCAGGATTATGAGGAAAAACATTAAGATCCACAACATTTATTCCATGGGACAAAACTAGGTCCAGAGTATGACTGTGACAGTGAGTGGGTCCAGAGACATGTTGGACAAAACCCACTGAGTTGATGATGGCTCCAAAAGCCTTTTGGAGTGGGTCTGTGGACTTTTCCATGTGAATATTAGTCACCAAATATTAGAATATTATCTGCTATGACTACAAGGTCCGATAGGAATTCAGGGAACTCAGTGAGGAACACTGTATATGGCCCATGAGGCCTGTAAACAGTAGCTATAAAAAGTGATTGAGTTGCTGCATAGATTTCATGACTAGAAGCTCAAAAGACGAAAGTCTGTTTTTTTTGTGTTTTTTTGTAAATTGAAATTTGCTATCGTAAATGTTAGCAACACCTCCACCTTTGCGGGATGCACGGGGGATATGGTCACTAGTGTAGCCAGGAGGTGAGGCCTCATTTAACACAGTAAATTAATCAGGCTTAAGCCATCTTTCTAGCTGATTTACACGCAGAAGCTATGTTGCGCTTGGTGATCTCTGACTGTTTCATCTTAACATTGTTGGTGCCGACGTGGATAACAATATCTCTATACTCTCTACACTCGCCAGTTTTAGCTTTAGCCAGCACCATCTTCAGATTAGCCTGAACGTCAGTAGCCCTGCCCCCTGGTAAACAGTGTATGATCGCTGGATGATTCGTTTTAAGTCTAATACTGCGGGTAATGGAGTCGCCAATGACTAGAGTTTTCAATTTGTCAGAGCTAATGGTGGGAAGCTTCGGCGTCTCAGACCCCGTAACGGGAGGAGTAGAGACGAGAAGGCTCGGCCTCTGACTCTGACTCGCTGCTTAATGGGGAAAACCGGTTGAAAGTTTCTGTCGGCTGAATGAGCGACACCGGTTGAGCATTCCTACAGCATTTCCTTCCAGAAACCGTGAGAAAGTTGTCCGGCTGCGGGGACTGTGCCAGGGGATTTATATTACTATCTGTACTTACTGTTGGCACAGACGCTGTTTCATCCTTTCCTACACTGAAGTTACCCTTGCCTAACGATTGCGTCTGAAGCTGGGCTTGTAGCACAGCTATCCTCGCCATAAGGCGATCGTTCTCCTGTATATTATGAGAACAGCGACTGCAATTAGAAGCATCATGTTAATGTTACTACTTAGCTTCGGCTATCCTCCTCTCCCCGATGGGAAAAGTAGGGAGTGACTGGCACATAGACACAGTGGAGCAAAATATATGTTTACACATGATGAAACCTTGACCTCTCCCCTCTCTGCGGCCCATGCAACTTAGTCTTGACATAGAACAGATAACTGCCAATGGCCACCACTATAGTACAACAAAATACATTCTTATGAGAAATAACTCATAAGCATATGATGAATATAAAACATCTTACCTATGTTACCCACCAATTCTGATTATTCCCCAACACAGTACATCCACACAACCAGTAGGTCACCAGGGGAGAGGCGTTGTGCCGTCAGGTGTTGCTACAGTTATTTTTTGGAACCACGATTGCTGTTCACTTGCTCTATATAAGATGGAAGGGAGCCATGCATTCATGGCTCTCTATAATACTGTTCACTTCCTTACATTTGTTCTGGACCTTGGGACTGTGAAAAGACCCAAATTGGCATGTCTGGTTGTGTCAGTGCTGTGTCTATGTTGACTGCAAACATTTAGGAAATTTCAACACATTAATGTTTCTTATAAAAACAAGAAGTGACAGTCGGCCTTTCCTCAACTCTTAGCCAAGAGAGACTGGCATGCTTAGTATTAATATTAGTCTTCTGATTGCAATGAAGAGCAAGACGTGCAGCTCAGTTAGCTGCAGCTAAACTAGGTCCTTCTTTGCATCACTTGACCATATGATGGGACAATAATCACAGACAAAACTAGAGCCTGCAGGACTTGCTTTGTGGAGTGTGGTGTCAAAAAAGCAGAGCAGGCTGATTGAGGTAATATATACAGGTCCTCAGGGCATGAGCAGACCAGCTGGCTGGTGTGTTTACAGACATATTCAATCAATCAATCCCTATCCCAGTCTGCTGTTCCCACATGCTTCCAGTCCCTAAGAAAGCTAAGGTAACTGAGCTAAACGACTACCGCCCCGTTGCACTCACTTCCGTCATCAAGTGCTTTGAGAGACTAGTCAAGGACCATATCACCTCCACCCTACCTGACACCCTAGACCCACTCCAATTTGCCTACCGTCCCAATAGGTCCACAGACGATGCAACCACACTGCACACTGGGGCGGCAGGGTAGCCTAGTGGTTAGAGCGTTGGACTAGTAACCGGAAGGTTGCAAGTTCAAACCCCCGAGCTGACAAGGTACAAATCTGTTCTTCTGCCCCCTGAACAGGCAGTTAACCCACTGTTCCTAGGCTGTCATTGAAAATAATAATTTGTTCTTAACTGACTTGACTAGTTAAATAAAGGTAAAATTAAACAAATTTAAAAAATAAAAACACTTATGTAACACTTATGTAAGAATGCTGTTCATCGACTAAAGCTCAGCATTTAGTACCCTCCAAACTTGTCATTAAGCTCAAGACCCTGGGTCTCGACCCCACCCTGTGCAACTGGGTCCTGGACTTTCTCACGGGCCGCCCCCAGGTGGTGAGTGTAGGTAACAACATCTCCACCCCGCTGATCCTCAACACTGGGGCCCCACAAGGGTGCGTTCTGAGCCCTCTCCTGTACTCCCTGTTCAGCCACGACTGCATGGCCATGCACGCCTCCAACTCAATCATCAAGTTTGCGGAAGACACTACAGTGGTAGGCTTGATTACCAACAACGACGAGACAGCTTTCAGGGAGGATGTGAGGGCCCTCGGAGTGTGGTGTCAGGAAAACAACCTCACACTCAACGTCAACAAAACAAAAGAGATGATCGTGGACTTCAGGAAACAGCGAGGGAGCACCCCCCCTATCCGACGGGACAGTAGTGGAGAAGGTGGACAGTTTTTATTTTTTAGTTCCTCGGCGTACACATCACGGACAAACTGAAATGGTACACCTACACAGACAGCGTGGTGAAGAAGGCGCGACAGTGCCTGTTCAACCTCTGGAGGCTGAAGAAATTTGGCTTGTCACCAAAAACTTTTTTATAGATGCACAATCGAGAGCATCCTGTCGGGCTGTATCACCGCATGGTACGGCAAGTGCTCCGCCCACAACCGCAAGGCTCTCCAGAGGGTAGTGAGGTCTGCACAATGGGGGCAAACTACCTGCCCTCCAGGATACCTACACCACCCGATGTCACAGGAACGCCAAAAAGATCATCGAGAACAACACCCACCCGGGCCACTGCCTGTTCACCCCGATATCATCCAGAAGGCGAGGTCAGTACAGGTGCATCAAAGCTGGGACTGAGAGACTGAAAAACAGCTTCTATCTCAAGGCCATCAGACTGTTAACCAGCCATCACTAACATTGAGTGGCTCAATGACTCAAATCTCAAGCCACTTTAATAATTAAAAACTGGATGTAATAAATGTATCACTAGTCACTTTAAACAATGCCACTTTATGTAATGTTTACATACATTGTTTATATACATACGTAATGTTTACATACATCTCATCTGTATACTGTACTCTATACCATCTACTACATCTTGCCTATGCCGTTTGGCCATCGCTCCTCCATATATTTATATGTACATATTCTTATTAATTCCTTTACACTTGTGTGTATAAGGAAATTGTTGTGAAATTGTTAGATTACTTGTTAGATATTACTGCATGGTTGGAACTAGAAGCACAAGCATTTCGCTACACTCGCATTAACATCTGCTAACCATGTGTATGTAACCAATACAATTTGATTTAACATTATCCACATAAGTCACAGCAACATCTTTTATATACACTATTTTATGTCCAGCTTTTGGAACTTTGGCTTTCCTGGATATAGCCACTATATTGTGATCACGTCATCCAATGGGTATGGATATAGCCACTATACTGTGATCACGTCATCCAATGGGTATGGATATAGCTTTAGAACACCGTTCTACAGTATTAGTAAAAATGTGATCAATACGTGTGGATGATTTTGTTACTGTAGTGTTTGTAAACACCCTGATAGGTTGATTTATAACCTGAACCAGATTACAGGCACTGGTTACAGTGAGAAGCTTTCTCTTGAGCGGACAGCTTGATGAAAAACAGTCAATATTCAGGTCCCCAAGAAAGATTTTTCCAGAACAGCTACCCTATCCTTTAACCTCAGGAATTTGACCACTATCGGCCTAGGCCTGTCAGCTGGGCCGGTGGTGGGTTTTCCAGTCGTGTGGCGCATTTACCTTAGTATTTCTGTGGTACATCTTCAGTTTCTCTGAGATCATTTCCCGTACTCTCTCCTCAGTCTCCGTCCAGGTCTCGTGGAGATTCTGCAATTCCATCCACAACCATGTTGTTTCGATTTGATTGTCCCTCGAGATAATCTGAATTCGATTTCTCTGTCAATGTTATCATGGATTCACATACAGAACTGATGTTCTCTCTCAGTGACTTACAGATTGCTGTCATCTTGCCGTTCTCCAGTAAACTTGTTATGGCTAGGAGTCCCTCAGAAGGAACACTCCCTCCCATTCAGCTGAAAAGATGGCACGGGAAATTTAAAAAATATATATTTTTAATATTTAACTTTCACACATTAACAAGTCCAATACAGCAAATGAAAGATAAACATCTCGTTAATCTACCCATTTTCTCAGATTTCTAAAATGTTTTACAGCGAAAACACAACATATATTTATGTTAGATCACCACCAAATCCAAAAACACACACAGCCATTTTTCACAGCCAAAGATAGTCACAAAAGCAGAAAATAGATAAAATGAATCACTAACCTTTGATTATCTCCATCAGATGACACTCATAGAGCATCATGTTATACATGTATTGTGCGTTTTGTTCGAAAATGTGCATATATACACTGCTCAAAACAATAAAGGGAACACTTAAACAACACAATGTAACTCCAAGTCAATCACACTTCTGTGAAATCAAACTGTCCACTTAGGAAGCAACACTGATTGACAATAAATTTCACATGCTGTTGTGCAAATGGAATAGACAACAGGTGGAAATTATCGGCAATTAGCAAGACACCCCCAATAAAGGGGTGGTTCTGCAGGTGGTGACCACAGACCACTTCTCATTTCCTATGCTTCCTGGCTGATGTTTTGGTCACTTTTGAATGCTGGCGGTGCTTTCACTCTAGTGGTAGCATGAGACGGAGTGGCTCAGGTAGTGCTACCTGAGACACGAGTGGCTCAGGTAGTGCAGCTCATCCAGGATGGGACATCAATGGGAGCTGTGTCTCAGCGTAGTGTCCAGAGCATGGAGGCGCTACCAGGAGACAGGCCAGTACATCAGGAGATGTGGAGGAGGCCGTAGGAGGGCAACAACCCAGCAGCAGGACCGCTACCTCCGCCTTTGTGCAAGGAGGAGCACTGCCAGAGCCCTGCAAAATGACCTCCAGCAGGCCACAAATGTGCATGTGTCTGCTCAAACGGTCAGAAACAGACTCCATGAGGGTGGTATGAGGGCCCGACGTCCACAGGTGGGGGTTGTGCTTACAGCCCAACACCATGCAGGACGTTTGGCATTTGCCAGAGAACACCAAGATTGGCAAATTCGCCACTGGCACCCTGTGCGCTTCACAGATGAAAGCAGGTTCACACTGAGCACATGTGACAGAGTCTGGAGATGCCGTGGAGAACGTTCTGCTGCCTGCAACATCCTCCAGCATGACCGGTTTGGCGGTGGGTCAGTCATGGTGTGGGGTGGCATTTCTTTGGGGGGGCCGCACAGCCCTCCATGTGCTCGCCAGAGGTAGCCTGACTGCCATTAGGTACCGAGATGAGATCCTCAGACCCCTTGTGAGACCATATGCTGGTGCGGTTGGCCCTGGGTTCCTCCTAATGCAAGACAATGCTAGACCTCATGTGGCTGGAGTGTGTCAGCAGTTCCTGCAAGGGGAAGGCATTGATGCTATGGACTGGCCCGCCCGTTCCCCAGACCTGAATCCAATTGAGTACATCTGGGACATCATGTCTCGCTCCATCCACCAACGCCATGTTGCACCACAGACTGTCCAGGAGTTGGCGGATGCTTTAGTCCAGGTCTGGGAGGAGATCCCTCAGGAGACCATCCGCCACCTCATCAGGAGCATGCCCAGGCGTTGTAGGGAGGTCATACAGGCACGTGGAGGCCACACACACTACTGAGCCTCATTTTGACTTGTTTTAAGGACATTACATCAAAGTTGGATCAGCCTGTAGTGTGGTTTTCCACTTTAATTTTGAGTGTGACTCCAAATCCAGACCTCCATGGGTTGAGAAATTCCCAAGGTCCAGAACAAATGTAAGGAAGTGAACAGTATTATAGAGAGCCATGAATGCATGGCTCCCTTCCATCTTATATAGAGCAAGTGAACAGCAATCGTGGTTCCAAAAAATAACTGTAGCAACACCTGACGGCACAACGCCTCTCCCCTGGTGACCTACTGGTTGTGTGGATGTACTGTGTTGGGGAATAATCAGAATTGGTGGGTAACATAGGTAAGATGTTTTATATTCATCATATGCTTATGAGTTATTTCTCATAAGAATGTATTTTGTTGTACTATAGTGGTGGCCATTGGCAGTTATCTGTTCTATGTCAAGACTAAGTTGCATGGGCCGCAGAGAGGGGAGAGGTCAAGGTTTCATCATGTGTAAACATATATTTTGCTCCACTGTGTCTATGTGCCAGTCACTCCCTACTTTTCCCATCGGGGAGAGGAGGATAGCCGAAGCTAAGTAGTAACATTAACATGATGCTTCTAATTGCAGTCGCTGTTCTCATAATATACAGGAGAACGATCGCCTTATGGCGAGGATAGCTGTGCTACAAGCCCAGCTTCAGACGCAATCGTTAGGCAAGGGTAACTTCAGTGTAGGAAAGGATGAAACAGCGTCTGTGCCAACAGTAAGTACAGATAGTAATATAAATCCCCTGGCACAGGGGGTGATTTTGTGTGATTTTGTTGTCAACACATTCAACTTTGTAAAGAAAAAAGTATTTAATAAGAATATTTCATTCATTCAGATCTAGGATGTGTTATTTTAGTGTTCCCTTTATTTTTTTGAGCAGTGTATATATAAAAAAGTTTACATTGGCGCTTTACGTGCAGTAATGTTTTGATTCTAAAACATCCGGTGATTTTACAGAAATACTCACAATAAACATTGATAAAAGATGCAAGTGTTATTCACAGAATTAAAGATAAACGTATCCTCTATGCAACCGCTGTGTCAGATTTCAAAAAAACTTTACGGAAAAAGAATAATCTGAGAATGGCACTCTGAACCCAAATTAGCCAAAGAAATAGCCGCCAATTTGGCGTCAACAGAAGCTACAAAAAACACTATAAATATTCACTTACCTTTTGAATATCTTCATCAGAAGGCAGTCCCAGGAATCCCAGTTTGACAATAAATGACTGATTTGTTCCATAAAGTTCCATAAAGCCCATCATTTAGCCAGTTGTTGTTAAGCTTGTTCAGCCCAGCATTCAATCTTCAAAAAGCATGAGCAATTCCTCCAGACAAAAACCCAAAAAGTTCCGTTACAGGTCGTAGAAACAAGTCAAATGATGTATGCAATCAATCTTTAGGATGTTTTAAACATTAATCAGCAATAAGGTTCCAACCGAAGAATTTCATTGTCTGAAGAAAAGCATTGGAACGGGAGGATACTCTCTCGTGACCACGCGCTATGAGACCGAGGCTTTCTGCCAGACCACTCAGTAAAAGAGCTCCTATGAGCCCCTCCTTTATAGTAGAATCATACAACCAGAATCTAAAGACTGTGACGTCTTGTGGAAGCCCTAGGAAGTGCATGCACATCCATAACTAACATGGACTTCAAATGGCACTGTTTTGAAAATCGAGTTCTCACTTCCTGTTTGGATTTCTTCTCAGGTTTTTGTCTGCCATATGAGTTCTGTTATACTCACAGACATAATTCAATTTTCTATCCACCAGTAATAATAATATGCATATATTCCCATCTGGGACAGAGTAGGAGGCAGTTAAGTTTGGGCACGCAATTCTTCCTTTTTATTTGCATTTTCTTTTTCAATTAGGATGTTCAGGGTGTACATGGTACATGGTCTGTCGTACGATATTTTGGTAAGAAGACAATTTGACATTTGTTCAGGACATTGTTGTCACTCGCGCTCTTCTCTCCTGTCTTCTCTCTCTCCTCTACTCACTCACTCCCTCTCTCAGAGCTAAGTTAGGGATGCCTCAGTTCCTGAGTCTAGAAGCCCAGAGTCTGCTGAGAAGGCTGTTTAAACGCAACCCTGCTAACCGCCTGGGTAAGTTTCTTTGTTTATTTGGATCCCCATTATCTTTTGCAGGAGCAGCAGCTACTCTTCCCGGGGTCTACAAACAACACAAAACATGACAAGTAACAAAACACTGATAGAACAGTCACACAAATTAACCACCTGGGTAAGAGCGAGAGAGTGTGTGTTACTGACGGTTGTCTCGCTGTATAGGTGTGTGTGTGTGTTACTGACGGTTGTCTCTCTGTAGGGGTGGGTGTGTTGCTGACGGTTGTCTCGCTGTAGGGGTGTGTGTTACTGACGGTTGTCTCGCTGTAGGGGTGTGTGTTACTGACGGTTGTCTCGCTGTAGGGGTGTGTGTTACTGACGGTTGTCTCGCTGTAGGGGTGTGTGTTACTGACGGTTGTCTCGCTGTAGGGGTGTGTGTTACTGAAGGTTGTCTCGCTGTAGGGATGTGTGTGTGTGTGTGTGTGTGTTACTGACGGTTGTCTCGCTGTAGGGGTGTGTGTGTTACTGACGGTTGTCTCGCTGTAGGGGTGGGTGTGTTACTGACGGTTGTCTCGCTGTAGAGGTGTGTGTGTTACTGAAGGTTGTCTCTCTGTAGGGGTGTGTGTGTTACTGAAGGTTGTCTCTCTGTAGGGGTGTGTGTGTGTGTGTGTTACTGACAGTGCTCTGTGTCTGTGTAGGGGCTGGGGCCGATGGGGTGGAGGAGATCAAACGTCACGCCTTCTTCTCATCGATCGACTGGAACGTAAGTCTCTCTCTCACACACACACACACACACACACACACACACACACACACACACACACAATGCATCCCATTCCCACCTAACAGACGGTCGGCTTACTTAGGATTGGTCTGTAGAGTGCTAGGTGTGTATCTGGGCAGAGGTCTGACAGTGTGTGTGTGTGTGAATATTTCAGTGGGAGTGTTTATGAGCCAGCAGGAGACGATTGGCTGAGACCAGGAAGAAGGGAAGGGTTTAATATGGGCTGGTGGCTGGGTCTTTATCTTGCTTGTTCGCTCTCTCAATTAAATTCAACAGGGCTTTATTGGCATGGGCAACATGTTTACATTTCCAAGGAAGTGAAATAAACAAACTAAAGTGAGAAACAATATAAAAAACTATTAGGAAGTAGCCTTGCACAGGTAACATTGCACAGGTAACATTGCACAGGTAACATTGCACAGGTAACATTGCACAGGTAACGTTGCACAGGTAACGTTGCACAGGTAACGTTGCACAGGTAACGTTGCACAGGTAACGTTGCACAGGTAACGTTGCACAGGTAACGTTGCACAGGTAACGTTGCACAGGTAACGTTGCACAGGTAATGTTGCACAGGTAACATTGAACAGGTAACATTGCACTCACAAAGGTTTAAAAAACAGACGTTTCCAGTGTTATATCATCAGTGTTTTAATCATGTGAAAATAGTTGTAGTATGAATAGTGAGGAAGACAAATAAACATAAATATTTGTGGTATTTACAATGTTGTTTGTGCTCAACTGGTTGCCCTTTTCTCATGGCAATGGGCCACAAATCTTGCTGCTGTGATGCACACTGCAGTATTTCACCGTACAGATAAGGGAGTTTATCAATGTTTGATTTGTTTTGAAATTCTTTGTGGGTTTGTGTAATCTTTGGGAAATATGTATCGTTAAGGCGTTTTTTAAATCGTTTTTGACGACTTCTGTAACCGTAATAGCCTTGGTTTCATGCATGTTAACATTAGAAGTCTCCTCCCTAAGTTTGTTCTATTCACTGCTTTAGCACACTCTGCCAACCCGGATGTTCTAGCTGTGTCTGAATCCTGGCTTAGGAAGACCACCAAAAATTCAGAAATTTTAATTCCAAACTACAACATTTTCAGACAAGATAGAACTGCCAAAGGGGGCGGTGTTGCAATCTACTGCAAAGATAGCCTGCAGAGTTCTGTCCTACTATCCAGGTTTGTACCCAAACAATTTGAACTTCTACTTTTAAAAATCCACCTCTCTAAAAACAAGTCTCTCACCGTTGCCGCCTGCTATAGACCCTCTGCCCCCAGCTGTGCTCTGGACACCATATGTGAACTGATTGCCCCCCATCTATCTTCAGAGCTCGTGCTACTAGAAGACCTAAACTGGAACATGCTTAACACCCCAGCCATCCTACAATCTAAACTTGATGCCCTCAATCTCACACAAATTATCAATGAACCTACCAGGTACCTCCCCAAAGCCTTAAACACGGGCACCCTCATAGATATCATCCTAACCAACTTGCCCTCTGTCTTCAACCAAGATCTCAGCGATCACTGCCTCATTGCCTGCATCCGTAATGGGTCAGCGGTCAAACGACCTCCACTCATCACTGTAAAACGCTCCCTAAAACACTTCAGCGAGCAGGCCTTTCTAATCGACCTGGCCGGGGTATCCTGGAAGGATATTGATCTCATCCCGTCAGTAGAGGATGACTGGATATTTTTTTTAAATGCCTTCCTAACCATCTTAAATAAACATGCCCCATTCAAGAAATGTAGAACCAGGAACAGATATAGCCCTTGGTTCTCCCCAGACCTGACTGCCCTTAACCAACACAAAAACATCCTATGGCGTTCTGCATTAGCATCGAACAGCCCCCGTGATATGCAGCTGTTCAGGGAAGCTAGAAACCATTATACACAGGCAGTTAGAAAAGCCAAGGCTAGCTTTTTCAAGCAGAAATTTGCTTCCTGCAACACTAACTCAAAAAGTTCTGGGACACTGTAAAGTCCATGGAGAATAAGAACACCTCCTCCCAGCTGCCCACTGCACTGAAGATTGGAAACACTGTCACCACTGATAAATCCACCATAATTGAGAATTTCAATAAGCATTTTTCTACGGCTGGCCATGCTTTCCACCTGGCTACTCCTACCCCGGTCAACAGCACTGCACCCCCCACAGCAACTCGCCCAAGCCTTCCCCATTTCTCCTTCTCCCAAATCCGTTCAGCTGATGTTCTGAAAGAGCTGCAAAATCTGGACCCCTACAAATCAGCGACCCTTTCTTTCTAAAAAAATAATCTGCCGAAATTGTTGCCACCCCTATTACTAGCCTATTCAACCTCTCTTTCGTGTCGTCTGAGATTCCCAAAGATTGGAAAGCAGCTGCGGTCATCCCCCTCTTCCAAGGGGGGGACACTCTTGACCCAAACTGCTACAGACCTATATCTATCCTACCATGCCTTTCTAAGGTCTTCGAAAGCCAAGTCAACAAACAGATTACCGACCATTTCGAATCTCACCATACCTTCTCTGCTATGCAATCTGGTTTCAGAGCTGGTCATGGGTGCACCTCAGCCACGCTCAAGGTCCTAAACGATATCTTAACCGCCATCGATAAGAAAGATTACTGTGCAGCCGTATTCATTGATCTGGCCAAGGCTTTCGACTCTGTCAATCACCACATCCTCATCGGCAGACTCGACAGCCTTGGTTTCTCAAATGATTGCCTCGCCTGGTTCACCAACTACTTCTCTGATAGAGTTCAGTGTGTCAAATCGGAGGGTCTGCTGTCCGGACCTCTGGCAGTCTCTATGGGGGTGCCACAGGGTTCAATTCTTGGACCGACTCTCTTCTCTGTATACATCAATGAGGTCGCTCTTGCTGCTGGTGAGTCTCTGATCCACCTCTACGCAGACGACACCATTCTGTATACTTCTGGCCCTTCTTTGGACACTGTGTTAACAACCCTCCAGGCAAGCTTCAATGCCATACAACTCTCCTTCCGTGGCCTCCAATTGCTCTTAAATACAAGTAAAACTAAATGCATGCTCTTCAACCGATCGCTACCTGCACCTACCCGCCGGTCCAACATCTCTACTCTGGACGGCTCTGACTTAGAATACGTGGACAACTACAAATACTTAGGTGTCTGGTTAGACTGTAAACTCTCCTTCCAGACCCATATCAAACATCTCCAATCCAAAGTTAAATCTAGAATTGGCTTCCTATTTCGCAACAAAGCATCCTTCACTCATGCTGCCAAACATACCCTTGTAAAACTGACCATCCTACCAATCCTCGACTTTGGCGATGTCATTTACAAAATAGCCTCCAATACCCTACTCAACAAATTGGATGCAGTCTATCACAGTGCAATCCGTTTTGTCACCAAAGCCCCATATACTACCCACCATTGCGACCTGTACGCTCTCGTTGGCTGGCCCTCGCTTCATACTCGTCGCCAAACCCACTGGCTCCATGTCATCTACAAGACCCTGCTAGGTAAAGTCCCCCTTATCTCAGCTCGCTGGTCACCATAGCATCTCCCACCTGTAGCACACGCTCCAGCAGGTATATCTCTCTAGTCACCCCCAAAACCAATTCTTTCTTTGGCCGCCTCTCCTTCCAGTTCTCTGCTGCCAATGACTGGAACGAACTACAAAAATCTCTGAAACTGGAAACACTTATCTCCCTCACTAGCTTTAAGCACCAACTGTCAGAGCAGCTCACAGATTACTGCACCTGTACATAGCCCACCTATAATTTAGCCCAAACAACTACCTCTTTCCCAACTGTATTTTATTTATTTATTTATTTTGCTCCTTTGCACCCATTATTTTTATTTCTACTTTGCACATTCTTCCATTGCAAATCTACCATTCCAGTGTTTTACTTGCTATATCGTATTTACTTTGCCACCATGGCCTTTTTTTGCCTTTACCTCCCTTCTCACCTCATTTGCTCACATCATATGTAGACTTGTTTATACTGTATTATTGACTGTATGTTTGTTTTACTCCATGTGTAACTCTGTGTCGTTGTATGTGTCGAACTGCTTTGCTTTATCTTGGCCAGGTCGCAATTGTAAATGAGAACTTGTTCTCAACTTGCCTACCTGGTTAAATAAAGGTGAAATAAAAAAAGAAAAGGAAAAAAGGCGTTCATCCATCTGGCAGGAAGTTAGGAAGTGCATCTCAGTTCCCACCTCATTTTGTGGCTAGTGGTCACATAGCCTGTCTTCTCTTGAGAGCCAGGTCTGCCTACAGCGGCCTTTCTCAAAAGCAAGGCTAACCTCACTGAGTCTGTACATAGTCCAAGCTTTCCTTAATTTTGGGTCAGTCACCTTGGTCAGGTATTCTGCCACTGTGTACTCTCTGTTTAGGGCCAGATAGCATTCTAGTTTGACCAGTTTTTTGGGTCTGTTTGTGTTTGTTCACAGAGGTGCAGAATCAGCTGGCTGAGGTGAGGGAAAGTGTAGGCATCGCTTCCTTTTAGGTGATTGTAGAATGGAACAGCTATTTTCTGGATTTTTAGAATTAGCTGATGTCCTAATTTTGTTCTACATACATTGTTTGGGTTTTTGCGTTGCACACAATGTATATTTTTTGCAGAATTCTGCATGCAAAGTCTCAATTGGGTGTTTCTCCCATTTTGTGAATTCATGGTTGGTGAGTGGACCCCAGACCTCACAACCATACAGTGTGTTTTACAACAGGTTTTTAGCCCGATACTAATTGGGATATCAAATGTTATTGTCCTTTTGCCCTTCTTGTTTAGGGTACAGTGCCTTCGGAAAGTATTCAGACCACTTGACCTTTTCCACATTTTGTTGCGTTACTCAAATTATTATTATCATGATTATTATTTATTATTTTTTGCAATCTACACACAATAACCCATAATGGCTAAGTGAAAACAGGTTTTTAGACATTTTTGCACATTTATTAAAAATAAAACACAGAAATAACTTTACATAAATATTCAGACCCTTTGCTATGAGACTCAAAATTGAGGTCAGGTGCATTCTGTTTCCATTGATCATCCTTGAGATGTTTCTACAACATGATTGGAGTCCACCTGTGGTAAATTCAATTGATTATACATGATTTTGAAAGGCACACACCTGTCTAAAAACCAAGCCATGAGGAATTGATCGTAGAGCTCTGAGACAGGATTTTGTCGAGGCATAGATCTGGGGGAAGGGTACCAAAACGTGGGAGAAACAAAACGTGGGCCTGGCAACTGGACCTCTTTTGGAACACCATTATTTCTGTCTTACTGAGATTTGCTGTCAGGGCCCAAGTCTGACAGAATCTGTGCAGAAGATCTAGGTGCTGTAGGCCCTCCTTGGTTGGGGACAGAAGCACCAGATCATCAGCAAACAGTAGACATTTGACTTCAGATACTAGTAGGGTGATGCCGGGTGCTGCAGACTGTTCTAGTGCCCTCGCCTATTCGTTAATATATATGTTGAAGACTGTGGGGCTTAAGCTGCATCCCTGTCTCAACCCACGGCGCTGTGAGAATAATTTTTTTTTTTTGCCAAATTTAACCACACACTACTTGTTGTTTGTGTACATGGATTTTATAATGTCATATGTTTTTCCCCTAACATCACTTTTTTAAATCAATTAGTATAGCAGACCCTCATTCCAAATTGAGTCTAAAGCTTTTATGAAGTCAACAAAGCTTGATAAGGCTTTGCCTTTGTTTTTGTTTGTTAGTCAATTAGGGTGTGCAGCGTGAATACGTGGTCTGTCGTACAGTAATTTAGTAAAACGCCAATTTGACATTTGCTCAATACACTGTTTTCACTGAGGAAATGTACGAGTCAGCTGTTAATGATAATGCAGAGGATTTTCCCGAGGTTGCTGTTGTCGCATATCCCCACGGTAGTTATTGGGGTCAAATTTGTATCCACTTTTGTGGACTGGAGTGATAAGTCCTTGTCTCCAAATATTGGGGAAGATGCCAGCTCTGAGGATGATTGGAATTATCTCCCCAGCCAATTGGAATTTGTGGTCTGTATATTTTAGAATTTCATATAGGATATATTTTGTCCTATAGTTCATTGAATGTAATTGGAGAGTCCAGTGTGTTCTGGTCGTCTTTAATAGTTGATTCTAAGATTTGTATTTGATCATGTGTAGTTGAAGTCGTAATTTCACATACACTTAGGTTGGAGTCATTAACTTGTTTTTCAACCACTCCACAAATTTCTTGTTAACAAACTATCGTTTTCGCAAGTCCGTTAGGACATCTACTTTGTGCATGACAAGTCATATTTCCAAAATTGTTTACAGACAGATTATTTCACTTATAATTCACTGTATCACAATTCCAGTGGGTGAGAAGTTTACATACACTAAGTTGACTGTGCCTTTAAACAGCTTGGAAAATTCCAGAAAGTTATGTCATGGCTTTAGAAGCTTCTGCTAATTAACATAATTTGAGTCAATTGGAGGTGTACCTGTGGATGTATTTCAAGGCCTGCCTTCAAACTCAGTTCCTCTTTGCTTGACGTCATGGGAAAATCAAATGAAATCAGCCAAGACCTCAGAAAAAAAATTGTAGACCTCCACAAGTCTAGTTCATCCTCGGGGGCAATTCCCAAACGCCTGTAGGTACCACGTTCATCTGTACAAACAATAGTACTCAAGTATAAACACCATGGGACCACGCAGCCGTCATACCTCTCAGGAAGGAGATGCGT
Source organism: Oncorhynchus tshawytscha (assembly GCF_018296145.1). Classification (NCBI taxonomy): domain Eukaryota; kingdom Metazoa; phylum Chordata; class Actinopteri; order Salmoniformes; family Salmonidae; genus Oncorhynchus; species Oncorhynchus tshawytscha. The sequence continues at coordinate 62,867 of NW_024609699.1, forward strand.
TCTGTCTCCTAGAGATGAATGCACTTTGGTGTGAAAAGTGCAAATCAATCCCAGAACAACAGCAAAGGATCTTGTGAAGATGCTGGAGGAAACAGGTACAACAGTATCTATATCCATAGTAAAACGAGACAACCTGAAATTCCACTCAGCAAGGAAGAAGCCACTGCTCCAATACCGACATAAAAAAGCCGGACTGCGGTTTGCAGAAACAAAAACAGAACTGTTTGGTCATAATGACCATCGTTATGTTTGGAGGAAAAAGGGGAGGCTTGCAAGCCGAAGAACACCATCCCAACCGTGAAGCACAGGGGTGTCAGCATCATGTTGTGGGGGGCTTTGCTGCAGGAGGGTCTGGTGCACTTCACAAAATGGATGGCATCATGAGGTAGGAAAGTTATGTGCCTATATTGAAGCAACATCTCAAGACATCGGTCAGGAATTTAAAGCTTGGTCACAAATGGGTCTTACAAATGGACAATGACCCCAAGCATACTTCCAAAGTTGTGGCAAAGTGGCTTAAGGACAACAAAGACAAGGTATTGGAGTGGCCATCACAAAGCCCTGACCTCAATCCTATAGAAAATTTGTGGGCAGAAGTGAAAAAGCGTGTACAAGCAAGGAGGCCTACAAATCTGACTCAGTTACACCAGCTCTGTCAGGAGGAATGGGCCAGAATTCACCCAACTTATTGTGGGAAGCTTCTGGAAGGCTACCAAAATCATTTGACCCAAGTTAAACAATTTAAAGGCAATGCTACCAAATACTAATTGAGTGTATGTAAACTTCTGACCCACTGGGAATGTCTCTCTCTCTCTCTACACTGTTCATTATGACTTGGAACAGAAACTAAATATTAATATCTCAGTTTAACCCTCCCTCCCTCCATAGAAGCTATACAGGACAGAGCTCCAGCCTCCATTCAAACCAGCAGCAGGGAAGCCTGATGACACGTTCTGCTTCGACCCAGAGTTCACCGCTAAAACACCCAAAGGTACATGAGGGTTAGGGTCACAGTCTAGATTCTCCAGGTGTTCCTTCTATTGCTAACACACATCCCATGTGGATGCGTGGTTGTCTGGGTGTGTGTGTGGGTGGTTGGTTGTCTGGGTGTGTGTGTGGGTGGGTGGTTTGTTGTCTGGGTGGATGTCTGGGTGGATGTCTGGGTGGTTGTCTGGGTGTGTGTCTGGGTGTGTGTAGACTCCCCAGGTATTCCTCCCAGTGCCAATGCCCATCAGCTGTTTAAAGGGTTCAGCTTCGTGGCTCCAGCCTCTCTGGATGACAAGAAGGGCTCTCCTCTACTCAGCATCCTACCTATAGTACAGGTACACACACACACACACACACACACACAGTTCCCCACTGCTTTAGTACATGTTCATACGCTTGAATGTTTAAATGATTTTGCTCTCTCACAGCCCTTGACTCTGTTGGTGCTGCCACCTGGGGAATGGAGTGTAAAAGTGCATCCTGGTTGTTTTTCCCAAACAGTGTGCTAACACTAAACTACCGACTACTTCATTTAAGATCGGACCCTTTTTTTTTCTTCATTTTTCGCCTAAAATGACATACCCAAATCCAAACTGCCTGTAGCTCAGGACCTGAAGCAAAGGATCGGAAAACACTTTGAAGTTTGTGGAAATGGAAAATTAATGTAGGAGAATATAACACATTTGATCTGGTAAAAGATAATACAAAGAAAAAAACTTTTTTTTAATGTATTTTTGGTCCCATCTTTGAAATGCAATTAAGGCCATAATTAGATGCAATTTTGATTTTGGCCACTAGTTGGCAGCAGTGTATGTGCAACGTTTTAGACTGATTCAATGAACCATTGCATTTCTCTTCAAAATGTTGTATCAAGACTGCCCAAATGTGCCGATCCCGTAGAGGATAACTACCTTATTTGACATGATATTGGTCCAGTGTAGGTACCCATTGTTCTATATTAGGTAACTTGTCTCTCTGGGTCTCCCTCTCTGTCTCTCTGGGTATCCCTCTCGGTCTCTTCTGGGTCTCCGTCTCTCTGGGTCTCCCTCTCTGGGTCTCGGTCTCTCTGGGTCTCCCTCTCTGGGTCTCGGTCTCTCTGGGTCTCCCTCTCGGCCTCTCTGGGTCTCGGTCTCTCTGGGTCTCAGTC